>NC_133974.1:80835516-81023016 GCF_047716275.1 Strix uralensis | reverse complement strand
GGAGGAAATTCAGAGCTGAGTTAGAAACTGTTGGCCCAGTAGCACACATTTATGTGAAAGCTATTTTCGAAGACTCCCTGCCCACAGAGTGCTACCAGGTTTTCAGAGAGAAGAGCAGAACCTTCACACCAGTCTGTGGTTCTTACACTGTCATAACATGGGATGAATGGAGACGTAAGGTCAGAACTCCTTAAGGATACCTATCAGTCCCTCAAAGAGTGTTACATACATGACGGATTTTTTCAAATGCACCTTTGAAACATGACACTTCTTTTTTTTGTAAATCCAAATGCAGATGGTACAGAGCAACCCCAACCTGCGGTGCACAAATGGGGAGTCCCACAGATGCAGTGACTTGGTGCCTCTCTATCGTGGAAATGAAAGCAGTGGAAGAACCACTAATTATGAAGCTAAGTCACTGATACAAAGATACAAAGTATACTGGTGGATGATGTAGGATGAGATGGAAAAAGAGATGGGGAAGGAAGGAGCAGAAAGAAGGCAGAAGATCTAGCTATATAGATCTATAGATATATAGATCTAGCAGCAAGCAGTCAGATGAAGTATCAGAATCTTTACCCATGCTGTGTTTTGCTTATACAGATACCTACAAGTACTGTATTTTAATTAGGAGACAAATTTTCATCAATGTTATCTGATTATTTTTTCTCCCTCCCATAAATTGCAAATGAAAGATTTAGAAAATGGATTTTCAACACAGAGAGAAGCTGGGAATAAGGGGAGGCAGGCGTGGCTATTTCTCGGAACATTAACTATATACTGAATTTTAATTCAGAATGAGTTTTTACAGCAGTGATTAAAAGAGGTTTATAAAATGGAAATCCTGGAAGTAACTGAAGAGAAACAAGAGTCAGCAAGAACCACTAAAGCATTACTTGAACACTGGAATGAACCAGTCCTTGGAAACCTGGCATCACAAAAATCTATCTCTCTTTATGTAGTATTTAATTTGGGATTGGCAGTTGTGTTACCTTCCTGGACACTTTCCATTAAACATGACAGATTTCCTCTGCAAATACCATTTCAAATCTCACTGGCTCATCCTCTGCTAAATAAAAAAGATGTAAAATGACTAATACAAAAGCATAAATACAGCGTTATAACTGTTCAGTACAAAACTTTTACAAGGTATGATATTATGCAAGAATGAAACGCCCTTAGTTCCTGCTGAAGGAAGTGGGCATATTATGATAGCCTGAATGCTCAAGCCTTAATAATTTGACATTACTCATTTATTTTAAAAACAAAGGTCCACTCCTTATTCAGCTCACTTCTCCAGGGTTGACAGAGAATCTCTGTAGCTATACCAGGTTTCCAAACTAACTTTCTTCGCAAATTGACCCCCATTTGGAATGGATCCCCCAAGCCAAATATAACACTGTGTACCTCATTAAACCATAATAAACTAATGTTCAAGTAATGATGAGCTTGACTTCATCCCACAAAAAGCAGGGCAAATCAGAGTTAATCATGCCACTCTTAATTTGCAATTTACAGTAAGCACTGAGGTTATAAATGCACAGCACTTGGTAGCAAAGATCCTGCAATGACAGAAGCACAATGGAGTAAATTAAAGATGGACATTACTGTAATTATGGTTCTAAAGCATCTGCCAGGAAGGATGCAATGCATCCGTTTACAGCGTGCAGTTTGATTACAAAGTGCCTTGGGTCATTTTACAGCAGGGAGATCCAATTACATGATAGCACTCCCTTATGGATTATGAGGACAGTTTCTTCACTGGACCACTACACTGTGTGGCAGTTTCACTGTGTACAGTGTGGTCTGTTTCCCTTGTGTGCTGCACGTCCTGAATTTGGTCAGAAACCCAGCTAGGAATATCCTGCAGCCATGCCAAGGCCTGGATTTTCTTATATTTGTCCAGAAGCCCACCCTGTCAACTTCAGCAGAGGCTCTGGAGTTTAATGCTAATCAGGTTGCCCAGAGTCACTTGGTATTAACAGGTAATATTCAATAGGGCTGAGGAGAGAGGCTATTGAAAAGTGAAAACCATCTCAGGCTTACTGACTCAAGAGGAAATGAAGAGATAGAGAAATACCCTATCACATCCCTTCAGCAGTCAGGCTTGGTCTGCAAAAAAGCATGACCCCATTTTATACACAGGCTGACGTGACATGGACTGCTGCAAGACTAAGCATGTGTGCACACTTATAGGAGCATGTGTGTCCTATTTCTGGAGCAGGCCATGAAATCTCATTTGTTGATAACACAGCAACAGCAATACACAAAGGAGGTTCTCATGCATCTTGCTGTCTGCTGCCGTGTAAATGGGAGAGATGGAAACAAGACATCACATTATATCTTTGCGCCCTGGACATAGCAGGGGATAGAGGAAAATACAATCTGAATGAACAACGGCAGCATCCCAAATCCTCATACCCAGCAAAACTGAGTCCCTCTTGGCCTGTATAATAACCTGATTTCCAGCCATGAATTTTGCAACAGTAAGTGCTTGCCTGTTGGTAGATGGAACTGAAATAATGACTCTGATTATAATTCATAACACCCCACATTTCCATTCTAACTCTCCTGTGAATACTTCTTTGGTATAAATATTCATACTCTAATGTTGATTTAGTAAACAGCAGTTATTTTCCATCTCAAGCGAATTAATGTAAAGCACTCTTATTCAAAATTAGAGGTCCATGCTCCATAACTGGAGATACCCAACACTGCAAATTCAAACAGACACAGACTTTCAGTCCATGGACTTTATATGACTAGAGTAAACTAAGTCCTCTGCAGATGGCTATAAAAGGATTCCCATGCTAGATTGTCAAAAATCAATAGGTGGTCTACTGCTGGTTAAAATCAAAAGGCAGAAGAGAAAGTAATAAGAAAAGAGATCCTTAAACCTTTAAAAATGTCTGGGATTAGATTAATAAATTCACTGTGTGTATGTGGATTACAAGGACAAGATAAACAGTTAAAACCCATCCATTTCTGTGATCTGATATAAGCATATTCACAGAGGGTTTTGCAGCAGAGTCCAACGACGTGTGCCATCACAAAGATCAGAGCTTAAGCCAGAACGATTTCTTTATGGGAAGCAGAAGGTGCTTCCCATAAATATATGGTAAAGGTAGTGAAAGGAGGAGACAAGCATGGAAATTAGAGAGAAGCAGGTAGAAAGCCAAGGGCAAGAAGAGAGGTATAGAAAACAGTGGGGGAAAAAGCTACTTGAAGTTTCAAGTGAACTCACACGGACAGCCTGTGCTCTGACACAGACACCTCTGACAGCACTGACACTGACAGAATATTAATCTTCCTCCCCAATTCTCCTCCAAACAAAATTTAGTTCACTGAGATTGCTCTGGCATTCACATGAGTAGGCTTCTGGTGGTTTTGCTTTCTCTTCTTCTGCCAAAGCTATGTGGATAACATGGCTGAATCTCTGCATCTCGAGCTGCATTTGCAGACACACAGGGTTTTTACATCTTCCTACTGCTTCTGGTGCTCTCAGTATGTGACCACGAAGTAGTTCTCTCTAGGCCTGGCCAGGAAACAACAATTCCATCATGTGAAAAGTGTCAGGATTGAGTAATTTGTATTTCACTCTGATGCAGAATGAGCTGCTTTTATTTTTTTCCTTCACTTTTTTTTTTTTTTTTTTTTTTTTTTTTTTTTTAAAGAACAAACACTCCATGCCATCTTGGCCAAATAGCTTGGTGGTGAGGGCACGCAGCTGAGATGGGGGAGACCGAGGTTCAACTCGCTGATCCAAACCAGACAGAGCAGGGAGTTGAAACCCGGCTTGCTGTTATCCCAGTGGAGTACCCTAATCTCTGACACTAGAGAGTCAGGTTCAATTCCCTGCTCTGTCTGGTTTGGATCAGGGATTTGAACCTAGGTCCTTTCCTCTTCAGCTGAGTGCTCTAATCATCGAGCTATTGTGTATCCACAGAAAGGTTCCTTTTGTTGTGAGCAAACTCTTCAGAACAAAGAGAGTGTCAGAAACCACTTCTACTGCTACATTAAAACATTTTCTTCAGAAAAATAACAATAGTGTCAGACTGGACAGAATGTTTTTTAGATTAGGGCTTAACCCTGCATGGTGTAGAGAAGTGCAACCAACATCTTCCAAAAAGCCTGGCAAGTAGGTCAACAAACAGAGTGCTTTCACTAGATCAAATGATTTCATGAGCTTAAATAAAAGCATGGGCTTCAGTGCTTTGCTGGACCAAGGCCACTGCACTTTGCATACTGAAGAGTCAAATTCTCAGTAAATAAGTTTTTTGCCTTGCATGTTTTGGACTCAAGGCTTTCTGCCTTACCAAACAACAGAGTTGTGGGAACTGATGCTTAAGCAGCACTTTATCATTCTGCCATGCTATAAGCCACTGTTTAAATTTTTTTTCAGCAGTGCATATACACAAGAGAAGCCTGTTGTTTGATATAGGAACTCACTAACTCTGTTGGATCTTATTTTCTAACTTTAAATACATTCTATTTAAAATTGAGTATTTAACTTGTCTATTATTCAAGATAAATGTTTCACTTAGGAGACATAAAGAGGGTAGACAATACAACTTCCAGTGGGATAAAGTTGAATTCAGAACACAGTAGAAAAAATAAGGGAGCTGGAGGGAACCAAACATTCAGACATCATGGGAGAGAGCAAAAGGAAAACTCATTCATAGGGGCAACAAAAAGCATAGGATACATCAGTGGTTCTAGCTCAATTTGATAGCTATATTTCCATTCACAACACAGAGTGCAAGCTTCATTTCAGTTGCCTTTTTTTCTTTTCATGAAAAATTTTCATTCAATTCTCTAAATTTTAAATGGAAAGGAAACTTGGGGTTCTCACACCATACCTTCAAAAACATCACCAAACTTTACGTTTAATGACATGACTTAGTAAAGCACCTAGGATTGTCTGTAATATTAAATGTATCTTGGATTGTTCTGATGCCTGTGATCTGCTGGAGCAGAATCAACCTGAACTATGAATTTCATGGATGTATAAAGATAGAAACATCTATCAAGAGAAGGGGAGAGGATGGGACTTGCACATTGAAGTTTTACAATAATTTTTTAGGGACCTTTAGTTTTTCTGTTTTCTGTTTTTTCTGCATGAAAAGGATCACTTTTCATCTCTCAAGTATTTGAGAGATTCCATTAATGCTGCTGATGTGTTTTGAAATGGTTACCAGGAAACTGCAAAAGAATAAAACTGCCTAGCTATCACAGCATGTTTTAAGAATAAATTGCTCTTCTTTTATGACAGGCATTTATCTGTAGTCTCTACTGAAAATATAAGGAGTATAGAATGTCCTCACTTTATCTGTCCTGTGTTAAAGTGTTCTGCTTTATCTGTAAACAGAGATAAATCACAAAGAAGGCAAATGGTGGGCAGAGGGGCTGGGGAATTAATCTTTTGCTGTTGAAGAAAGGAGTTCAAATTTTGGTTTGGTTACAAGCAAATTAATCCAATTAATTCCTACTTGTCTCCAAATTACAAATGTTTCTAAGGGAAAGTGCTGAAGCTAAACAACTGAGAGAGAAAGCAAATCTGTGAGGGGAAACTTGACTTGAGCCTATGCACAGGGTATGAATCCTTACTTTAATATAAAAAACATTTGTAAATAATTATTTTTTTAAAAAAAAATTTATTCCTCTATTAGGACTGAGAACAGGTCCGATTACAAGTGCCATCTGAGATATAAGGCATACAAGGTACCTTTCTCTTTCTGCATGGTTGAACAATTTCTGAAATTCATTGTAGAAGGAGGGAAAACTTCAGCATCAAGACATTCACTGTACCCCACAATGAGCTCACTTTCTGTATATCAGCCATCTCTTCCTGAATTAAGAAAATGGCATAACATTGCAATTACAGTAAGATCCAGTGGGTCTAATGTGGGGTTTTTTTCACCCTTCCTCCAGAAGACCAGGTTTGATTTGGAATAAGGAGTCCAGGTTTAATACACTCATTCAGGTAACAGTTTTATGATAAGAAATGCATACCTCTCCTCTCACATAAACCAGAGTTTTCTGACCTGCTTCTCAGGGCGACTTTCCTTGGGTGGATTGTAAAGAATCAGAGCAGTGTGTATCTGTTCACATTCCTCCTTCCGCCCCCCCCAGCCTTCCACATGAAGAAACGATCAAGTGGAGCCTGCCCGCAAGATCCCCCACAGCCAGATATGAACGAGAGCTAGCAACAACAAAGCATTCACCCAAAAGCTTAGCTAGGTCTCAAGGCTTAAAGCTCCAGCAGCTGAGGAATTTGACAAAACAAGGTTTCACTGTAGAATAAACCATACAGTTTTTACTCTCCTAGAAGAGTCCTGCTTTCCCAAATAACCCCAGTTTCACCAAGCCACCTGCCTATGTCCGGGAAATTAATAAACTTCAAAAGTAAAACCAACTTGCAATGAACAGTGAGCCCTGCTTTTCTAAACATCGGAAATGCCAGCACTACAGCAGTGTGCCTTCTTTTTTACCAAGCCATACAGGGAGCTGTAAATTAAAGCCTGATTCCTGGACCTTACATGTCCAGCCACTGGACCGCACATTAATCTCTTTCCTTGATTCAGTTGCCAAGTTTGCAAAAAGGTTGTGTGATGCATGCCTTGAACCACGAGCTTGGCTCCAAGAGAACTGTGCACCCTGTTAATACAGGGGTCAAAATACCTGTCTTAAGAAATCAATTTTTTATAGGAACTTCAAATGAGTGATTTTTTATAATCCCTATTGGATTAAACTTTTCCTATTGACAAATACATCAAGTGAACAAAATGCTATGTATAAATCCTGCACAGCTCATAGAACTAATGAAATGGGCTTGTAACCATGTGAGACACAGATGTTGTGGCTCTGTGTGCCTTGATTTTTTTAATCAAGAAGCAAGAACAAGGGAAAAAGAAACACAGCAGACAAAGGATGAAACCAGCGTTGTGCCAAAGAAAGTGGACAGTCAAAACAGAGAACATGATTTCAAACAGCTCATAACAGATTGGCATTTTAGTGTTTGCAAAAAAATAAACTGCCTCAGTTTGCAATAGGAAAGCATTGGCGTTTCATGAAAAAAAAAAAAAAAGGTAAAAAATAAAGTAATTCAGGAAACAAAGATATTTTTTTAATGAGAGATTATCTTCCTTCGATTCAGTAGGAACCAAACTAAGTTCAGTCAGAGAAACATACTTCCTTTCAAAATCTGACATTGGGATTGTATATCTAATATTAATTATTTTTATCCATGACTTCGGTTCAAATCGATATGGCAATGCCAATAACATCTAGAGCATGAACTATCTGTAGGTGCTGTTTATGTAGTTTAGATAATCCCAACCTCTACAGCCCAGCTGGTGTTCTAATTACACTGAAGTATGCTTTGCACAAGCAGATAGGAAAACTTGGATTCCACTAAACGATTAAGGAGGAAGAGAGATATTTACCAAAAGTTCTTAATTAACTAAGTGTCCTGGCTTGCCAGGGGAAAAAAACCCATACTGTATACAGAAAGTAGTCCTTTTATATATATACAGCATAAATTGCATCAATCATATTTTTTCAGAAGCAATCTTCCTGCTTTTCTAAGAGAAAAGATGATGAGATGCAGTTGTAAGGGCTAGAAAGTTAAATTTTCTCTCATGCTTAAGTAGACTCCAATCTGTTAATAGATCTGCATGATAAATCTAAAACATAAGTATGCAGAGCAGATACAAAGGAATGAAAAATATGGCCATTTCTAGTGGTGTACATGGTAACCTACCACTCAGTAGCTTTAAGGCGCATGGAAATCATTAGTCATATCATTCGTGCAGTGAACCTGACATTGCCTGAGGCTGTTGAGCTCACCAACACAGCATAGGGTAGCTCTTCTTCCCCGGAGGAATGTGTCACACAACAACCCCTAGGCAAACAATGCAGGCACATACAAGTGCCTACAGGAAAGGTGGGCTAGCCAGAGCAGTTAATCCCACCTCTGGTAGGGAATAGTTCAAAACTCCTGCTAGGTCTCACTGACAGAAAGATACCAAGAATTCATTCATCACATCTCACCCCCAGCCCAAACTCAAGCCTGAGCAAGCTGGCTTCTGTCACATGTGGAAGGAGTTAATTGTCCCAACTCATCTCAGCACAGGGGTGCACACAGCTGCTGTCACCCCAATCTCACTTCCTGCAGGCCCTCCAGAGTCTGCCATCTGAGCTGCCCTGCTCTGGAGCAGGAGAGCAGAAGCAAAGGACCTCTGCTCAGATGTTTGGAGAGCAGACAACATGACATGTACATGCCAGGTCCCAGCACCACTCTCCAGGAAAAGTTAGTATTTGTGAGAGATACCTGGATTGTAACACACTTCTTGAAACTTTCTAACAAGCCTTGCTACTGAACCTCACTTATTTCTTCCCCTCTGTGAAATAAAAAGCAATAAAAATACTAAGGAAAATATCAGAGCTCTCTATACTGAGCTCTTTGTAGGGATCAGTAGGTATACTGTCCTGGTTATCAGTGTCATTTCTACCACTTTAAACCCTAACAGAACTGGTTACAGTGAGATTATTTTCAATTCAAAACAATGAATTAGAAGCAGAATTTGAACCGCAGTTTTACAGATTAAATAAAACAAAAATCTTTAGAGCAAGTTAACAGTCAGTCATGCCAATAAACTATTATTTACTAGATCACTTACAAAGCTACTTTCAACCAGTTATCTATATAATGGATGATATCATCTAATGTTAGAGGAAGTAATGACATAATATGTTATTTACTTATTTTTCTTATTCTTAATAAAATGACACAACAAATTTTAAAATTCTGATAGCAAAACCACGTTTTCTTCATTTTGAATAGCACAGTCGAGTGAGGCTAAGGAAAATTGTATGTCTAAAGTATGTCACAACAGTTCATTACAGACAGCAGAAAAAAGATACAGCTCAGAATGGGTTCAGTTCAACTCAATACATGAGAAAACTCTTTATTGAGCTTCAATATATTCATAAGTAGAACCTGTTTAAGATCCTTTCATAGGAACGTGAGCTGAAAGGCATAAGAGGATCTCTGTGTGTACACATGTGCATATTAATATAAACACAGATTTAAATTTAGGGCTATGTAAGCTATCATACAAAAATTTTAATCTGCATAAATCAGAAGCACACTCTTCCTGTAAAATTACAAGCACACATCACCCCAAACAAACACGAGTAGAAACTATACCCCAATGCACCTTCACAAACTCTGTACAAGCATGTGTTATTTGGGGAAAAAGAATCCAAAACTCTTTTGTATAAATATTTTAGAGAAGGAATACTTTTTGTATCCTTCCAGCTCTTCGATAGTGTGAATTCAGCTATACAGATCTCAGAGGGACATAAAAATTCTAAGTAATAAAATACTTCTTTAAATAACTTAAAATTTACTTTCTGCATTCAAAGCCTAATGGATCAAGTAGCAAATACACTGAAAAATTTCCAGGGGTGGAAATATGTGCTACATATCTTAACAGAAAATCCGGAATCTTCTCTTTTCAGAAGTTCAGAGATCTTGTTTCATGACCATTTAAATACTACTTCTCTGAACTGAAATTAGGGGGATGAAAATCTCCAGCATACATGAAGGACTAAATCTTTTTGGTCACTGGTGATTATTTAGATGCACACACATACACAACTAATAAAGCTTTTTATCATGCCTTCCTGCTTGAAATGTTGAAAATGATAGACACATAGGAATAATGGCAGGTGAGATTGTAGAACTGAATGCCAAATGCAATTTATGAGTCAAATCCAAAATGCAGTATATTCTTTTCACCACCAGATATGTAGTAGATATAATACAGCTAACTACATTGTTGAATATGCCAGTTAATAGCTATGCCTATATTCTGCCTTTTCCCTTCAGAGAGTTAGCTAAATTTTTCAAACTCCAGGTTTATTTCTCTGAATAAATCTGCCCAGCTCTAGTAGAAGTTTTCTGTTATAACTGTGGATGGTTACAAAACCCAGGAACTCTTTGCTTATTGGTGCTTTTCCCCATTATAAAGTTCACAGCACAGAAGGGTCTGTAGTGATGAATAAGTCATTTAAAAAGCTGATGAATATTCACTCTGATTCTTAAATGAATTTGATTCAATAACCTTTGCTTTGCATTTAACTGTGTTACAAATCTAATTTCAAGTTGGATCACTACCAGCAAATCTGGATTATATACTCAAAGAATGCAAAATTGAGACTCATAAGGATGGATTCTGTAACTCTGCAGTTAGAGAATAGGAGTAGTAGTACCCTGGGACTGAAAAACACTGACTTTCCACTGGTTCTGAGTGCCTGCCTCTCATTTATCAATAAGAGACTACATAGCACACAGAATATCAAGGGTTGTGGAACCAACCTAAACCTTTGTCCTACAAACACTTATGCCTGGTCTTAACTTTACAACCACATGTAAAGGTTTCTTTGATTTTAATGGATCTAATCACAAGAAGAATGTGGGTAAGTGTTTGCAGCATCAGGGTTCAGCAGGTCATGAATTGTTTTTTAGGAATATTTACAATGAATTGCTTGTGGATGACTTCAGATCAAGAGGCTTTACTGGCAGACATTTCTAGATAGCAAACAAATTCAAGAACTTCACAAGCATAAAGGGCAAAATTTGTGAATAATTTATTTCCCGAAATTATTCATGGATTTTTGCCATATGCTAACATGAGGAATCTATGAACAGTAGCACTCCTGCTGAGCTACAGAGAAGCAAATTTCTGAATCTTGTGAAGCATTCTGAATACTTTGAAAGAACTCCCAGATGCTTCAATGGAGTAATTCCATTTCGTCCTCGAGGCCTCTCAGTTGCAGAGGCCTACACGCTGTATTGAACCAAAGGAATAACATCATGTATTTGAAAACCACTGAGATAGTCTTGTATACACTGTCATCTTTGTGAACAAGAATATTTGTTCTACATGTCTTCACTGAGCCCAGAGAAATGCATTCTCCACTGTCTAAATACCTGATGCAAAAGGGGACCTGGAGGAAAGTCAGCTGGCTTAAGCTCAGCCAATGTGAAATGGAGGTGACACATGCTGGCACACTAAAGCACTTTGAGGAATTGGCAGGAACTTTCACTGCATCTTCAGTTGATGGCATCTGTCCACCCATTGTCCAAGTGGCTTTGCAATCATCTAGGCTGCAAATTTTCCAGACATCATCTTTTTATTCTGTGTTTGCATGGTGCCCAGAACACCGGGATCCCAAACTATAAAACTATAAAGTACTGTGATACAAACAATTAAGTACACACAGACACTTCCCAAGCTCATCTGGTCCCAACTTCTCCATATTAATAGTAGCAGGTATGTTGTCCTCTATCTGCAGATGCATCAAGGTTGCAGCATTTCCTTACCAAGACATATAACATGTATAGTCAATCATGTCTTTGATCCCGCACGACTAGGAGGAGATAACCTGGCATTACTTTTGAACCTCAGCTGGAAACTCTGCTTAATACTGATATTCTACTTTCTAAAATAAAAACAACCTCAGTGAGAGCATGCAACATTGATTTTGCCTCTTACACTGGTGATCAGTTCCATAGGTCTTCTCAGGTAAGCCATGCTAGTATCTAGAAAATGTGAGCATCAAATATACTCTCTGATTGGCAGGACAGCCTTTTTCTCAAAAGTAAGTGGACAGAAAGATTAATGCAGCAGGCTAAAATTGAAGTATTTTCTTCAGAAAAATATACCTACTGATGTGAGATGAGAATATCAAGAATTTTGACTACATCGTGTTCATTTTCCTTGACAAGTGAGCTAAACTCATTGCTTGACACTTTCAGTCATTATTCATCAGTCAAAACTGATGTTATTTCTGTATTATATATTAACTTACTCAAAATGTTAGGAAGTGGGAAGTCTTGCACTGGCTTAATTTTTCACAAGCCCTAACCTCATAACTCTGCCTGGATTTCAAAAAGTCACTATTTGATACAAAACACAAAATTACTAGGGTGGTTTATTATCAGTACAAGGTATTTTCAAAGTTGCTTGGAACTGAAAATCCCACTGAACTCACTGGGAACTAAGTGTTCATTTTATTTGAAAACTGGAACACTTCTCCAAGTGGCTAGACACAAAGAATAAATGCCTAACCATTGTTGTTTCCTCTTGAAAATATAGCTGCAGATATATATTCACTCAGAAATGAAAATATTTATTTTTCCCTATCCACAGATTAAACGTGAGAGCTGTTTCTGCCAGAAAATCAGGGAGAACTTGTATCCAAGTATGAAAACACAACAAACCAAGATATCCATTTTGCAGGGAACAGCCTTACAAATCAACGGCATGTTTTTATTCAGTTTATACTCTATCAGATGAAAAAGGAGAAGCCCCATACTATACATCTTAGAGGAAATAGTGTCTTATTATGTGACTCCCACTCATTGTCACGATAAGGTTCAGGTGTCATTTTTCATTATGATTACAGCTCTGGCAGACTAAAAGGTTTTCGCCTTTTCCGTTCAGTTATATGAGTTTTTCCTGCCATCATTCAGATTGTGAGATGATAATGATTGCAGGCATTCTGGCAGAAAACACTGAGCTTATTCTATATCAATCTTTCCCTCTTCTTGTGTTGGTTTTTCTACTCCTCACCCAGGAACTGCAATCCAGTTGCCCCAAGTTATTATGAGATACCTTTCCCATGTCTTTACTGTACCAGAAATTATTTCAAGATTTTTTAAATGTACTTCTTGAACCTTAGTGGCTTTAGGAATACAGCATCAAAGTTTGTTCAGTGAGGGCAAATATTTTAATCCCTTTTAGGTTCCAATGTGATCAAAGTTTCACTCTGTTTATGCTAGGATTTTATACTGGGCATAGACAATACCTCAGTATCTATAGTCATGTACTTACAAGCAGATGTTTTAAAAGGGTCTGAGGCTTTCTCACTGTAAATTTCAGATTTCTTTTAAAGACAATAAGTGTCCTGATTTTCTTAACACTCACATATATTTTGCACAGAGCCCTTTCTAAAAGAAACAAAGCTGTTTAACATGCACCGTATTGCACTTTCTTTTGGATTTCTTGATTAGGCTAATCTCTGCATCAAAACATTTCACATAAAATTAATTTCCTTCTTCATCTTTTTGTCATAAAAAAAAAAAAGAATAAAGTTAAAAGGAGAATAAATATAATGTTCAGTAGAAAGGAAGGGCTCTTAGTTCTCAGTTCTAGACCATCTCTGTTTATTCCCAGGGAGGGATCAATGCTATGTGCTTTTGAGCAGCTGAAGGCTGACCAACAGAAATCTTTCAAGTATAGAGTATTAGTCCATGCACAGAGGCTTGGGGCTTGTCAGCAGTAAGCAGGGACGAGCAATCTACATGGAATGCTAGTTTAAGGAGAAGGAAATTTAAGATTTCATTAGACTAAATAGGTTTTAGGGAGCCATTACTCATTCCTCTCCCCCTCCCCCTGACCCGATATCCACAGTGTAGATAATATTCCAAATACTTAAGTGAGATAAAGGAGTATCTGAAAAAATGCCATTTTTCAAACAGATGCTCTCATACCCTATTAGTATTGTCAGACTTATTTCCCTGCTAAAAGCACTTCAGAGTCGAACAGTGCAAAAAAAAATGTTGCTGTGTGATCCAATCTCAGCTGAATACCATCAACCACAGCAAAGACAAAGTCAGGCTGCATCTCACTGCTTGTGGAACACGTTTGTTTTCATGATCTGTTCAGGTAAGGTGGCATTTACACCATTTAACCTGAGCTATCAAAATATTTTCAACTACTGATGTAACTTATTCTTGTTCTCTCTACAGATGATGGAGACAGGCACTTCCAGAAAGAGATTCAATCTAAATCAGATACTAATGGGACACACAGATATAATTCTAGCATAAGGATCTGAAATCATTGAATATTTCAATATCAAAATCTCTATTCTACCTTTAGATACTACAAAAATTACCATTTGCTTGGATGGGTAAGAATGAATGCCTTGCGGATTTTTTTCCCCTTCTTTGGTGTGATGACTACAAGCCTATAATAGATTTTCCTACTCTGCCGAGTGTGGTTTGACTAGTAATGCACTCTGAGTTTCATCCAGAAGGGCTATGTACTACCTTTTCTTGTTACAGGCTAATCTGCCATGGCATTACGAAGCCTGTCCAAACTTTCACTGTCTTTCAAGACCACATTTGCTTTTAGGTAGGAAGTTCACTGTTTTGGTTATTGTTAATGGGTGTGCTCCTTCCTATAAGCAGTTCGGAGATATCCAAGCAAAATTACACTATGTGGAGGTAGAGGACTGATAAATATAAGCACAGATTTACAGAGCGGTTAGAAACTTTTCAGTAAAAGACACAAAAAAAAAATTAAACCTCTCTAAAATAGCTCCATGACTTAATAATACTCATGATAATGAGATTGTAATCCATGATGCTGTTCTGTATTTTAAAAGAAAAAGAAAACCAAATGTGTTCAACCAAAGCTTTTTTATTGCTGGATTTAGAACACCATATGTATTAAATTATGGATTAAATTTATGGATTAAACTGTATGGAAAAATTAAAGGTAAGAATTAAAATATCTTTCTGAAATGTCTTTTTTCAGCTTTACTGAAGTTTTATGGTGGAACAGGTTTCACTTAGCTTATTACTTCTCACTGAGAGGAAAACAAATATGTTTTATGTGTGTGTATTTATATATATATATTTATGTATGTATATATACATTGACTCCAAAACAATAACTTCCCTAGTAAAGATGGAAGAAAGGGGTCCATCTTTATCAGAATCAATGGCAAAACCATCAAGTGCAGGCAGCAGCATTTGTCTACATATTTACATCATTGATGGGTAAACCAACAGAGCTTCATGAGGGTCAGTGAAAGTTTTCTGATATCCTCTCAGACTTAGAAAAGGCATTTCTGGGGGAAAGCATTATCTTACTTAATCATTCTTTGGCCCAGAAGGCAAAAAACACAATCAGAAACCCATTTGGAGAGTGCCGGTGCAGAGACAGTGACTGTAGAGCTGTTGGGTAACAACCTACTGGGAAGGCAGCCAGACAGACACAGGAGAACATTCTCCCTTTCTGGGCATGTGTACCCTGGAGGTGTCCCACTGCTCCCACTGAGAGCAGGACCCAATGGCACAGAGCAGCACAGCAGGCAAGGCTGCTCTACTTAACAAGGGATTTGTCTGGAAAGGGAGGACAGCAACAAGTGAGGTGAGAAACAGAATTTACATTATTTGGCAGAGCCTCCAGCATTTTTTTTAATGCTGAGAAGCAAATGAAGTCAGTGTTTATTAGTCCTAATATAGCCCTTTAAAATAAACATAAAATTATAGGTTAATATTAAATAGACCAATGAATGAAATGCTATTGCTGAGCCACTAGCACCACCTTTAATTAGCCAGCTTTTCTCTTTTGCTAGCTGTGACACAGCTGTGCCTTTCACTGGCACTTTACTAGTAGCTCAAATGCTTTCACTGCAATTTTTTTAGACAAATACACACATAACTGGAAGCTACAGTAGCTCTTATGTGCTTGAGCATTTTTTTTTGTTTCAGATATTAATATTTCTGCTTTAGGTTGGGGAAATCATATTGATTTGTTAAGGAATGACTACAGATTGAGGCAAAAATAAAACAATATGAAGAACTGTGGCCAGACCATCAGTAATTAAAGACAGGATGGGGAGATGGACAGAAGAGGTTGTGCAGGAAATAAATGTGATCAGCCGAGCTTCGAAAAATAATTTGCAGGCCTTCCTTCCTCTGGAGCAAAACTGCCCACTGGGAGACTACAATGTAATCATGTAGCCAGACAATAAGGTAGTAGTATTGAAGCTACTAAATCCAAAAGCCCAAGCAAACTGTTATAGGTCAAAGAAACAGAGTCCCTTTGGAGGTTCAGCTGCTCTGAAGCCATAGTAGTGGCCTCAGGACTTACTGCTGCAGACCTCCCTCTTTATACGGAGGTTTGACCAGTAGACCTATGCAGTCATGAGAAGTACTGCCTTAGCCCAGTGTCCTCCCCAGACCACCACTGCTCAGTACTTAAATAAACTTTGGTGTTACAGTGTGGGCCCTCAGACTGAGCCAGGGCTGGTGATACCAGCCTGTGTGTTGCGTGCACCCTCTTCCGATCCACCAAGGGCACTGGAGTTGCATTAAGCTTACTGGACTGTGGGACACACAGATCTCCACTTTGACAAACACATCTTCGCCCAGTCAGCATCCCCCACCACATCTGTCTCAGGCTGCCAGCACAGGATAATTGCAGTGGACATAACACGTAGAAAGGGACCCTCACTGAGCTGTCACTAACCTATATGACGCCTATGGTATTGGAAAGGCATCCAGCTGCTCAGGATAGCAGAGGACTGGAAAGTCAGGCTTCCTCCTGCAGCCTTCTATATTAGACGAGATAGCTACTGCTTTGGAAGTGGAAGCAACCACTCCCTTGTCTCCCCCAGCACTATGGGACTGAGGAGGAGCAAGCCTGGCCCTTCAGGCTGTTGAGCCTCACCTTTCCCATCCTCCCTGCAGGCCCTGCCAGCCTCTAGGCAAGCCCCCTCCTTCATCCTTGCCACACCGCGATTCAGTTCTGCCATCACTGCCATGAAGGTTCACACCGCCTTTGCACCAATGTTTCCTGGTCATAGTTCAAACACTCAACTAGGCAGGTCTGCTCCATATAGAGGCTTTTTGCCACGTATCTCTTGGTAAATAAAGCAGTATAGCACTCAGGGAGGAGGGTTCCAGGCTCATTCAAAACAGCCAGCAGCTTCAAGTGGGTGGTTGACAACTCAGAGCTTTAAGATTCAATAGCAGAAAGGGATATTTTAAATATTAGCTCATGCAGCCAAAAAGCTGGTTACATCATAAAAATATAATCCTTTTAAATCACAGCTCAGTGGAGAAAGTTACATGCCAAATGACCTAACAATTTGAAGCTCATGAGAAGGCAGGCATATGTATATAATCTGCATTATTATCAAAAATAATAAATTACTTAACTGATATCTTTAAAAACAAGCAAAGTTTTAGTCATTCAAATGTTTAAGAATGTGTTGTACTAGGTGCCAGTACCAGACTACACAGAGGAAACAAAGAACTGTATGAAAATACAGTAAGTCAGATGAGGTACACCAGTGGCGGTACCTCAGCATTTTAGCTGAGAAATAGTCTAGTACCTTATGAAATCTGATATGCTTATGGTCAAAAGTGGAGCAACTGCTAAAGTATAAAACGTACCTCAGAAGAAAAAGCAGTTAAGCCTCTATCACTTTTTTTTAAAGATGCCTTTGAAGTAAGACAGTTTATATGATGGCTGTTTGCCTGTGGGTCTTGCATCACCATGGTTTGAGCATTTCCGATTATTTCTCTTTAACTCTGGAAAAAGATGGACTGCCAACAACCAAAAGCAAACTGTACTTATCCACACATAATTCGCCCATAACTTAAATCATGAGTTTTGCTCCACAAAATGTAAACTGTTCAGGGTCAGTGCTGGATTATCCCATCAGAAACACAGTAAATAAATCCATTACAATAGCAAGAAAATGGGACAGTTAGAATACTTCTGTTTCTCTTAAATAACACAAATGTGAAATAATGAATGAGTTAAACATGCATGATTTTCAGGAGAAAATATTAACTGCTTGAATGCCAAGGTTAAACTAAACTTTCAGAAAACAACGTGTATTTCAACACAACCATATGTAAGAAAGTTTTAAGGGAATTTTTCTGTTATTAAGTTGATTGACTATACAAGGGACATGTATCAAGACATTTCAATTAAGTAATATTTTAACATTCTTAGCTTGACTTAAACTGTAGACCATCACAGTACCAACACAGTGATCAGCAGAGCTTAGGCCCTGGATGGAAAGCACTGGTTTTTGGTTTTGGGTTGTGGAGAGGAGGGGGCAATGGTCTATATTCTTGTCCAAACTGAGAAATCTGTCTCATAAAGGCTGAGCAAAGATGCCAATTTTTCTAATTTGGATCCTTACTGTGTCACTGAATAAACCCTAGACATTAAAAAGTGAAGCCTTTCAGATGATTATTAACTGAGTGCTATCAAAAACCTGAAATACCCATCTTTTTGGAGAAATGCTTTAGGATCAAAAATTGTAATGAGAAGCATCTGAAGGGAGGCTTTGCAGAGAGCTTCGAGATTGCCAGGAGGACAAAAATAAGAGTGAAATGCTGATCTTATTTCACTGAGAAATCTACAGTAACTTCAAGCAGTTGCATTCTACTGGATTCCAGCTGGGTTAACTGAGATCAGCATCTCAGCAAAAGGAAATATTCAGCAATGAAGAGCTATGCTATTCTGAGAAAATAATAGAAAAGGGAGATTTTCAGGACTTTTAGTAGATGGACTTACTGAATCTGCACATTCACCCAAGTCACTAGATTGCATTACTGTTAGAGTTTATAAGGCACTGTCATTTCCAGACTACAGTTTCCCCTCCTAAATTATCCTTTTGTATGAAAGGAAGTATCACTAACTATAGGAACTTCAAAAAACATACTGTGTTAAAGAGAAGGAGAAACTTAAACAAACCAAAATGAAATGTAAACAAAATTAATGGTCTGACCTAAAGCCACAAAACCATAGAAACCCAATAAAGTCTGAAAATCCAGCTTGACATTGTGTCTCTCTCAAGCTTGTGTGCCTTTTACTCATTTGGATTTATTTTTTTTTCTGCACAAAAGAAAAGGGTACTTCTAATTAAAGAATGTTGTGTGAGCAAAATCACATTTCCCATAATACTTTTCAAAATTTTCCACTCACTTTTCAAATTTCAGGTCTTGGTAATGAAAATTGTATTACAGGAAAAGCAGATGAATTCCCAGGTTAAGTAAGAATACAAAAATCTTAACCTATATAAAGGATTATCCAAAATTTATCCAGCCCTCACACATAGTGGAGCCTAAAACAGCCTTCTTGCATTCAATGCATACTTTTTAAATAGGAAAAAGATTTGCCCTTGAGGCAAATTAGCTGAGTGGTCTGGCACTGTCTCAATACACTATCATGTCTTGCTCTCTTACATATCCTAGTCCCTTTCTTCCAGATTGCTTAGAGAGGGAAGACTAGCTCTATGAACAGGTAGCTTAACAATCGTCTAAAGCATTGGTCTCCGAAGTGGGGTGCACATACCCCAGAGGGGGCACAAGACAATGAATTGGAGTGAAAGAAGAAAATATTTTTTGTACTATTAATAAATAATATTTAAAAACGTGTTTATTTCATCTTCATTTCATCCTTTTTTAATTTCTGTATTTGGGTATGTTTTACAATGAAGTTAATATATTAGTACAGTAGTTTATATAATTTATAAATAAATACATATCTGTATTGAATAAATATAAATATATATATATATTGAGGGTGCATGCTGAAAAATATTTTACTGACTATTAAAAACTAGTGAATACATATAATGCTTGAAAATACCTTCACCCATAGACCCAGCCTGAAAAAATACAGTTCCAGGAACTGACATTTCTTCAGTTTGGCTGAATTTGACCTATTACCACTCATGATTTTAGGAAAATACAGAGGCAGTTACACCTAATTCCATCATACTATAGATTTAGCTTAACTAGCCTTCATGCTATGCCCTTTTAAATGCTCTTGACCAGCTTGTGTAGAAAACTGAATTTCTGTTTAATACACCAGTTATCCAAAA
This sequence comes from Strix uralensis, assembly GCF_047716275.1. Classification (NCBI taxonomy): domain Eukaryota; kingdom Metazoa; phylum Chordata; class Aves; order Strigiformes; family Strigidae; genus Strix; species Strix uralensis. Next base: position 81,003,300 of record NC_133974.1, on the reverse strand, counting down.
GTATGAAATAAACCATTCAAGACCCTTTACAGAATATGTTGGTTCATCACAGGGCTTCCATTTTACTGTATAACACAGAGGAGAACAAAAGGTCAAAATACAAACTTTTGAAAACTGACTGTGAGAAAAGTAAAAAACCCTCCTTTTTCCCCAGTATGTGACATTATCTAGATTCCTTTTTGGGTTCATTTTCATTATCTCAGAATAACTAGTTTCTGAGAAGGATCAAAACCACAAGTAACCTCAGAAAAATGCTTTGGCTTTAAAAAATGGACTAGAAATCTAATGGGAAGACTTATTATTATATAACTTTCAGCCCAATCTAACAGATACAGGTGGCTTGGATTGTTCTTACAAACATTAGATTAACCTTCAATTTCAGATGCTTTATATTAAGTTACCCTTAGGATGTGAGGATATATTCTTAGCTTGGTTTAAATCAGCGGGAATTTTGCCATGAACTCCAAGGGGCCCTTACCTTCTACAATTTTGCCTTAACAAGATACCAGTGTTTGCCAAAAACTGCATCTTGATTTATTTGCAAATTATTGCTAAAAATATTTGGCTTAACATATAATGGGTTCAAATTTTCAGGTGGTATAAATCAACATAGCTGGAGAACTATGCCAATTTAATCCACCTGAGGATGTACCAGTTGGTTTTATCCTATTTTAAGATCATTCATAGTAGTAAAGTAATTGTTTTAAAATCTTCTTGGTTTTACACAGCAGGCAGTCACAGTGGTTTCACCCAGGGTTACTGCATTTTTGTGGGTATAAGCTGCAAATCAAGCAAACCCATCCTTTCAAAAATGTATTATTCCTTGAAAGTAAGTACACAACCTACTTGTTATTCAGTCCTGGCACCACTCAGCAATCAGATGTCGTATTTAAATTGAGACAACACAAATGCAAACACGACTTTGCAACATTGCTTACAACAGAGAAACTTAGAGTAACAGTGGTTCATTTCTACTAAAAAGTGGATTTGTATTAGCCATTTGTGCAATTTTATGTGTTACTTGTTAACAACTAGCTACACCTGTGCAAGATCCTCTTTCAACCTTCTTTATTCAAAAAACTATCTAAAGTAAACTGAATTCATTTTTATTTGATGTAGTGTTTGTATGATAAGAAATTTGCCAGTTGAGAACATGGGCATTTAATAGACTAGTCAAGAGAGAGAAAAGAGAAAGCCTTGAGAGAAAGAAAAACAAACGCCTTAACACAACTGCAACTGTGAAATAACCTCTTCCCCCTGTTAAATTCTATGGGCATGTACTTACTCTCTGCTGCTGTAGAGTAGAAGACGGAGGTTCTTCTTGCTAGCCCATATGTCTTTAAGAAATGTTAGGAAATTTTGGTATTTGTCTTATTTTAAAATAATATAAAGCATTTGGAAGTCAAAGATTAAGCAACAGAAGAAATGGGAGAGCAAATCCATGTCATATATAATAATTTATGTTAATTATGACTTCACACTGCTGCAGTGGTTTGTGGACTAAAGCTCACATAATGCAAAATACCACAAAGTAGAAAAAGAAAATCAGAAGACCATTGCCTAACTTAATGAAAATGAATTTATCAGGTAGGAGTTTACAGCATGGAAAGTTCTTGTTAATTGTTTCACTGGAAAAGTATCTTGACTTTGGATAAATCTTTATTACTGTACCGTATAAAAGCACTACCAATTTGTATAACAGATAGGTGAAAGTTTAAAACCCTTCACATGCCCATCCTCCCTCTAAGATTACAGCTAGAAAATGCTTCTTCAAAATTTTTAGCAAAAGGTAAGTGACCAGCAAGTGATATCTTCTAGTGCAAGACTTGCTTCTTCAGCTTCCACTCTGCTATACTCTCTTCTGAGTGTAAACTCTTTTCACTCAGAAAAAACACACACGAAATCAAGTAGTTATCCAAGACTGTAACTATGCAAGTGCTCTTTGAAATAAACTGTTGAGGATGCCCAATTTTCCATTGGTTTCCAAGGAATAAGGATTGTAAAATATCATAGAACAGTTTGGGTTGGAAGGGACCTTTAAAGGTCATTTAGTCCAACCCCCCTGTCATGGGCAGGGACATCTTCAACTCCATCAGGTTGCTCAGAGCCCTGTCAACCTGACCTTGAACGTTTCCAGGGATGGGGCATCTATCATTCCTCTGGGCAACCTGTTCCAGTGTTTTACCACCCTCATCGTAAAAAATGTCTTCCTTATATCTAGTCTGAATCTACCCAATTTTAGTTTAAAACCATTACTCCTTGTCCTATTTCTACAGACCCTACTAAAAAGTCAGTCCCCATCTTTCTTATAAGCTCACTTTAAGTATTGAAAGGCTGCAGTAAGGTCCAAAATATTTCCCAAATTATCCCTGAAATACCTGCTAACTTCCCTGAAGTTACAACAGCAGTAAGCAACTTCAGTAAGCAAGTACTGACTGACAAAATGATGGATAAATACCATCAATATGACTGTCAACAGAGGTGTATTTGCTACTAAGTTTCACATATATGAGGATTTATGTGGCATATATGGTTCTTGCTGAAATCTGTGAGCAGCTAAACACCAAAACTGCAAGTCAGGCATGCTCCATCCTTTTTCTGAAGGAACAGAAATGGAGACAATTTGGTAAGAGATATGAAATTCATGCTCCAAGGTGAATTTTTAGTGTAAATCAGCTTTTCATCTGTCAGTATATCATCTGTTCAGTACCTTAAGTGATAAGCCATAATGTGGAGTACCTCACTCATTCAACCCTGTCTCCCACTGTCTCTTTCATAAAGCAGTCAAGATCTACCTAAAAAATTAACCAGATTTTCTGCCCCATTACTAGTCCTTTAGAAGGCTGTTGCCTCACTAATAGTTGGAAACCACTTTACAGCTCCCAGGTGAAATTCATTTAGGGTAGTTCATACCTATTTTTCTTGTGCCAAAATTGTCACGGAGGAAAACAGTTTCTCTTCCTCATGGTCTCAGAGGAACAGTATCACATCCAGACCTCATCTTGTTTGTCTAAATGAAGCAAATGCTAGCTGCCTTCTCTTGGAAGGAAGCTGTTTTCCCTGATACATTAGTGCTAGCTAACTTCTCCTGTGTATTCATTTTCCTGAAGACAGATGACCAGAATTGTACCCACAGTTCTAGATAAAATCCAGAAAAAATAATAGGGCTATCTAAAAGGCCATGAATGTTTCCTTGTCTGCCTTGTCTGTCCTGCTCCTATCTGTCTGTCCCATCATACCTAGCTAGATATGTTTTTGGGTCACACTTGCCATTTTTACAGCCACAGTAATTGGACAGCTTACAGTTAATCCTATGATTGACTTCTTTCTATGTAGAACACAACATATAATTGTATATGGTATAATACCATATCATTCATATTTCTTACTTTTTTTTATTATACCTTGTAATTAATTTTGTTTCATGACATGCTTCATTCAATATGCATTTCATCATTCATGGGCATGTTTAGTTCAGAATTATTGTCTAGATGTTTCTCTGGGTGGCTAAACTGAAATATTTTTCATGATACAAGAAATCTGCCCACGTTATTTGCTTGTTTCTATTCTTTACAATCGCTGACAGTGATTCATAATTCCTTCATAACGTGCAATATCACTAAACCTGCTACACCTCAAGTTATTTAAACATATTAAAAGGTCATTTAAAAAATTAAGCAGGACTACTGACTTCTCTGTGCTCAACTATATGGAGATAAGATTTCTCACATGCTTATAAAAAGTGTAAAATAATGAAAAATCTAATAAACACCAAGGTCTGTTCCTACAACAGAGAAGAATAAAATAATATTATTCTGAGGTAAACTGACATGGGTACTCTTGGAAAAAAGTAAGCAGATGATACATTTTTTAGACTGATTTGAAGGTAGAAGCCAATTTCCCATGGATTGTTCTAGAACAAAGATTATGAAGTATGGACATATTTGCTGACTTCTTTGCTACGACAACAGCAAGGAATAATTCCAGTAAGTAAATGTGACTGCCTTTAAACTACTGAGAAAAATGAGCCTTACTTTCTCTGACAACATTCCAAGACATATTTACATACCCTGTTCTAAAGTCAAAGACTCAGTCAGTGGCAAATCAATATAGTTATATCTAAAAGGTGCATTGTTTTGATAGAGGATAAAAAATTGCTTTCTAATTTATTGCAGTGAATAAAAAGCATTGGAATGCATGAAACCAAATTTATCTGTTTCACTGACCTTGAAGCTGGCGTCCTTTGTACAAATCCTTTGTTTTGGTTGGGTGAGCTCTGGCACCATTATCACACTTAGGTTGTTCATACCTAAAGAACAAACAGAGAGAGAATAGACCCAGTCAAGGTTACTTTTATTTAGAACTAATCTATTTTCAATTTTGTAGTTCAAATTAAACTTGTACCTTCTTTTATTCAGGGAATAAGTTTGTTTTTCATTCAGAAGGGGCAATGCAAATTCATCTGCCTATTTTCCACTTACTTCAAAGAAACCAGAACATCTTTATTCTCCTGTGGTTGATACTAAACTAAAAAATTGTTATCTATTCCAAAGCCCATTCTACAGGAAGGAGAACTGAGGAAGGAGAAAACTGTGGGGAATTGCTATAAAGTAACACATAATAACAAATAATTTTGAAAAAACACAAAAAACCCACAAAACCAAAACCAAAGTCAGGCTCTCCTCCCACCTACCAAATCAAAAACCCATCAACAATATAACAAATTCTGACATCTGACACAGTATTCATGTTGCAAAACACCAGAGAAGCAATTTCAAAATCACAGCAAGACAGGTATTGTAGTTAGCTACTACTGCAGCTCTAAAGCCATGTGCTACTGCATTGTCTCTAAAATAAAAATATTTGTTTACATAAGAAGGGCTAACCATGAACTGCTAACATTTTGAACAAGAGCAAAGAACTGATCGGGTTTTCAGAAGGAAGAGAATTGAGCTGAAACTACTTAAAATGGATTGTGAAAAAGACTAAATCTCCACCTGGTACTTGAATATTCTGGTTCCCCTACGCTGTCTCAGTTTACTTGAAGTCACTTTGTTAGTCCAGCTGGTAACAAGAAACTCTGTGCTATTTGTACTTTCACAAACATTGACTTACACAACACCACTAGCAATATCTTTTATGCAAGACTGGGAGGCACAGGAGCATCTGCTGCTGAATCTCTCCTTTTTTCTTGTGTCCTAGATGCATGGTGGTTTTCCACTCCGCTTGACAGAATCACTTTCTGAGAAATTTTACTTTCTCATTCTCCTAAAGTAGCTTGAAGCTGCAAAATTTAGTGTGTAGTGTTTCAGAGAAAGTTTCAATTCTCAGTTAAACACACTTAGTAACATGACTTCTGTCCAGATACATGCGTGTTCACATATATACCTGTTCACTGAAACTAGGTTCTTTCATATTTTATATAACTGCTCACCTTTCTTTGAAATTCTCCTATTCTAAGTTCCCCAAAATAATGTTTACTGAGATTTTAGATTTTGGAACAAAATATTTTTTTTAAAAGCATTAAATGGTGGTTATGTCCTCGGTCCAGGCCAGAGTGCCCTTAAGAACAATTCCTAAGTATTCTGATCTTAATTATCAGGCAGAATGAATAAAAAGCAATATTATTTTCCTTTGAGTACTTAATTTATATTGACATCATCTGATGAAACTGACCACTGGCCCATCAAATTTTGGCTTCTGCAAACAGGTACAGTGTTGTTTTCATGGACATGGGAGAGCTACAGGCACTTTTTTTAACCTAAAGAACTGCGGGAATAGAAGTTGCTTTGATAGCATAGGTTGGATTCAGATACCTGATGGATGACCACTTCAATCAGCCAAGAAAAGAGTGAAAGAGAAATCTCTGAGCAACACTCACTAATGCAGTATCTGGCAACCAGCCTGGTCCCCAATTAATCTGATAACTGACTCTGCATTCCCCTAGTCCTCTTCTGTTTTTGTTACTGCTCTGTGCCTACACTTTCTTTCTTGGCCTCTACTCTTCTAACCTTTTGGCTTATATTTTTGTTAAATACACATGTTGTTCATCATATACAAAGTAAATCTTCTAAAGCCCAATAGGTGTTAAAATGCTGCAATGTGAAAAGTCTACATTTAACTCTTTAAAGCAACTAAAGAAAGAAAATGAATAATTAGAAATTTACCATACAGGCACAGCCATGCTAAGAACTGATAAGAAAAACACACTTGCCTCAGTTTTCATGGGGAAAGACTGGGAAAGGGATAACATGTCAGAATGGAGCACTGTCAGGTTAAAAATAATGTAGTCAAAAGACATCCCAAGTTACTCTTTTGAATTTTAAAGGGGAAAGGATCCCTAGCAGTGAATGCATATCTAGAGTTGGCAAGGGCTTATGAAGGCTGCTTTACACTTCTGAGCAGTCTGATGGAAGCACTGAGATTTACTAAGGTGTGCAAAGCAATAGAGGATAGAGCTTTCACAGGGATTCTACAGTGTGGGCAGCCTCATGAAGCCACTGATTTATGTTCTTTTTTAAGTTTAGAGAACCTTGTGCAAGTGAATTGGGGATTACTTTGCCCATGATCCTAGTTGCTAAAAAGTCACATGTGAGAACACAGGCACGTGGCCCTGCTGAGCAAAAAGGCTGAGGGTCACCCTGTGATGTCCAGGAAGCACTGGGAACTGGATGGTTAGGACCATACTGATAGGCTTTTGGGGGAATGGTTGTTTGTACTCTTTATTTCCTTTTAGATGTTTCCTCTAGAGTTTCATAAAAGCCAGATTTATACCACAACTTCACCTATTTCTTTCTGAGTTTTACTGTCTTACATGTCCTAGAGTGGTTCTTCATTCACATATCTTCATTTTAACTCTAGCATGAGATGTTTTTTTTTTTTTCTGGAATAGCTTCACTGACAAATGATTTATCTTTTTTTCAGATGACAGGAGATTAGAAGGTGTATGAGTATTAATAGCTCCCCTTCATTTTGGAGGTCTAATTTAATGCAACTACTATTTATTTTGGTATTCAGAGCCTGATGATATGACAAATTTCATCCTCATGAGTGTATTCAAAACAAACAACATGCAAAATGCTAAGCTATTCTGGCAAGAGTTTCCCAGATCTGTCTATCCTTTCACTGTTATTCCCTTGTGATTCGATACAGATTTGCAGAACAGAGATTCCAGGACATAATGCATCCATCTTGCTACCAGAAGCACTAATGCTATCAGTTCCTGCAGTAGAGTTTTAACAGCTACTCTTCTAATTTATATTTTGCAGCGGAAAGCTGGAAGATAGCATACACCATTTTGCATGAACACCTGGTTTTTAAACTAGGAAAGACTCACATGTTCACTCTTTCCATTCTGTAAGAAAGAATTACAAAAAGACAACTGCATATTTCTCGTCATATTCTGCTCCCTCTCTACTTCCCTTTGCCAGAGAAAAAGAGTTTAATTTTATCAATGTAGCAAAAAATATTAAAATAAGAAATAATCATTGAGATTCCAGCCCACCTAAATCGTATTCAGAAATGAGGTCTAGATATTCCTCTTAAACTCCAGGCAGTAATCCCACCTGCTTGTTTACCAGGACTGTACATTCCTAAATACACCAGTCATTCTTTATTTAGTATGAACCTCCTAAAATTGAGTATTTTACTTATCCATCTGTGCTCAGAAATGTCCTCTCCAGGGATATTACTAAATATTACTTCCTCAGAGCTCCACTGAAAACTGCCCGTAAGTCCAGCAGAGCTGAACAAATTAGAAACGGTCAAGACCACAGCAGCTGATCTACCCAGTATCAGTCATCAGGCAAAGCATTCATCAAGCAAAAGAAGATTTGCGTCTAAACCATATGCATGAAATGAATCCAATTTGCCAGTCTTCCAAATTTGGAGAAGTACTGTATGGTGAAAAACCTCCCTGCCACCTCTTCTCCCATAGCTGAGTGACTGCATAGTTGCTAAACACAAGACGCCAGCAGACTACATAGGAAAAAAAGACGGAGACTGATTCTAGATCCATAGTGAGCCACCAAGAGGTCGGGAAGACCTAGAATTCCAGTCTGTATGACAGTAGAAGACAAAATCACACACACTACATGCACATTATACATATAAATAGGAAAGTGAGCTGGTTGATTTTCAAGGATCACCAGTTCCAGCTTCATGAATGATTCATGCTGATCTTCAGGATGTGGCAGGAAGCCCCTAACAAAATTCAGACTTAAAAAGGAAGGATACAAAGGGTGGAAACAGGTGATACAGGAGAAATACACAGACACTGTCCAAACGTGCAGGGATGGGGTTAGGAAACCTAAAGCCCCCTGGAGCTAAATCTGGTAAGGGGTATGAAGGACAACAAGAAGGACTTCTTACACATGTATCAGCAGCAAAAAGAAGACCAGGGAAAATGTGGGTCTGCTGCTGGGTCGGACAGGGGACCTTGTGACAAAGAATATAGAGAAGGCAGAAGAACTCAGTGCCGCCTTCTCCTAGGTCTTTACTTGTAAGACCAGTCTTCAGGAATCCCAGGTCCCTGAGACCAGTATTACAGTCCGGAGCAAGGAAGATTTACCCTAGGTGGAGAAGGGCCAAGTCAGGGATTACGTGAACAAACACACAAATCCATAGGACCTGATGGGATGCACCCACAAGTGCTGAGGAAGCTGGCTGATGTCATTGTGAGGCTACTCTCAATTATATTTGAAAGGTCGTAGTGACTGGGATAGGTTTCTGGGAGGAGGAGTCAAATAACAAGCCAGTCAGCCTTACCCCAATTCCTCAGAAGGTGATGAAGCAAATCCTCCTAAAAGCTATTTCAAAACATATGAAGGACAAGAAGGTGATTGACAGTAGTCAGCACAGATTTATGAAGAGGAAATCATGCTTGGCCAACCCTGCAGCCTTCTATGATAGAGATGACTTGCTCCGTGGATGAGGGGAGAAGAGCAGATACTGTTTATCCTAATTTTATCAAGGCTATTGACACTGTCTCTGATTACATTCTAATAGACAAACTGATTAAGTATGTGTTAGATAAACGGACAGTGAGGTGTGCTGAAAATTGACTAAACCATCAGTCTCAAAGAGCTGGAATCAGCAGAACAAATTTCAGCTGGAATCCAGTCACCAGTGGAGTGCCCCAGAGTTTAATACTAGAGCCAATATTGTTTAAACAGAGAACAACTTTAGCAAGTCTGCAGATGATACAAAATTGGGAGGAGCAGCTGATACGCTAGAGGATTGTGCTGCCATTCAGAGGAACTGGCTGGAGAAACGGGCTGGCAGTTATCTCATGAAGTTCAAAAAAAGGCAAATGCAAAATTCCCACACCTGTGGAAGATTAATCCCCTGTACCAGCATGGGCCAACCACCTGGAAAGCAACTTTGTGGCAAAGGCCTGGGATTCCTGATGAACACTAAGCTGAGTATGAAGCAGCAACATGCCCTTTCAGCAAAGAAGGCCAACAGCCTCCAGGGCTGCATTAGGAAGAGAATTGCCAGAAGGTCAAGGGAGGTGATCCTTCCCCTCTCATTCACACTGGTGAGATTTATCTGGAGTGCTGGGTCCAGCTCTGGGCTGCCCAAACAAAATAGACATGGACATACTGGAGTGAGTCCAGCAAAGGGCTATGAATATGATTAATGGACTGGAGCATTTGACATAATAAGGAAAAGGTGAGAGAACTGAGACTGTACAGCCTAGGGAAGAGAAGGCTCAGGGAGGATCCTATTGATGTCTATAAATATCAAAGGGGGAAAAATAAAGAAAATTGAGTCAGACTCTTCTTAGTGATGTCCAGTGACAGGAAAAGAGGCAATGAGCACAAAATGAAATACAAGAAATTTCATTTAAACGCAAAAAACAACTTTTTTTTTTTTTTTAACCGTAGTGGTGATCGAACACTAGAACAGGCTGCCCAGAGAGGCAGAGAGACTCTCCATCCTTGGAGATATTCAAAGCCCAACTGGACAGTTCTGAGAAATCCACTCTAGCTGGCCTTGCTTTGAGTAGAGGGGTTGGACTAGAGAATCTCCAGAGGTCCCTGCCAATCTCAACTATTCTGTGATTCAACAATAAAATGATACTCATTAAAGAAGAACTACAAAAAAATCAGCAGAAGCCCCATTGCCTGATGAGCAAGAGAAGATGATTTGGACTCAAAATAGAGAATAGGAACTAAGGCTCCATAAAATTATTTTAACTATAATTCGAAGAAGAATTAGCACTAAAAACAAGAAACAGTGAACAAACCTAGGGGTGAAGAACAGAGAAAGAGCAGAAAAAGGAGCCTCTGGAATCTCTAGAGGACACCTCTAGTTCCTTACACAATATGTGTACTGATCATACAGTTTCAGGACCAAATTTGGACTATTTTGTTTTGACAGTTTATGGATCTCAACTTGCCAGAAAAAGCAGATCAACAGTAACTTTAAGTCATGCTTGCTTTAGCTGGTACTGTAACTGGCATGGTCTAGACTATGGTATAAACAGCTATCAGTAGTAAATCAACACTTGAAGAATATGTGAAAACACTCCCCAAGAATATAATACTTTACAGCAAGTGGCTTATAATATTTTTTCACAAACCTTATGCAAATAATAAAAAATTATGTTTTTTAAAGCTTGGAAAGATTTATGATTGCATCAAGATAACCATACTGTCCGCCAGCTCTGTATAGGTTTCTTCTATAGCATTCCTACAAGGGCCAAACCTCAGTAACCAGCCTAAGCAACATCCTTTGGAACCTGATACTTTCTTTGCCTACATCTGCTCTATGTGGGTCACAACACTTTACCATGTATCTGGCTCAGCTGAGATGACTGAACTCCAAGCTTCTATTAATAACACACTAAAATGATATTTCCTCTCTATGGGTTCCCAAGCAGTTGTTCCATCAAAGCCAGTCATATGAAATAGTTGAGGAGGTTGCTGGAAAAATAACTGAACATTTCTGAGGTTGGATGTGGTTTCTGTCATAGACCATCTTACTTGGTTCTTCTATATTCAGGCTAAGCAGTGTGAGGTTTCTTCTGGGCCTATTCATTATCTGCTCCAAGCCTTGGCTTCCCAGCATAAAACAGAAGTAAAAAAGAGGACTTAGGGGAGCAAACTGCCTCTGACATTGCAGTGAAAGAGTCTGTGGACATCTAGTCTTAACTTTTGATGTCTCTTAGAAATATTTCACTTCATAGTGGAAGAAAACTATATGACATAATTCCACCACCAACAGAAATCTACATGCAGTATGTGCACACCAAGGCATCTTCTCACTACAGCTTCTGAGCACTAAATGTGTATTCCCTTACCTGGTTGATGTACCAGGGATGGGACGTCCTGTATCGACCAGAACACACCAGCAGTAGCCTGTGGAAGGATGGCACTGCACTGGTTTGTAGAGGCCACCCTGAGCACACTCTGGAATGAACACATTGTCCTTCTGGGGCTGTTTAGCTTCCTCCAGGGCTGACTGAAGTTCTTGATCACATGATGATGCTTTTGGAAGGAAAAGAAAAAATACTGAAGAAACTATATGGAAAGAGCCTACTAGATTTATAAAACAGTTTTTATATCTTTCTTTGATTGCATATAATGATTGTATTTGAAGTGGCTTTCTACAGCTCAAATACAAGCTACATTGGTTTATGCTGTATACTGTTAGGAACTTTAATTTCCTTTTCATGCAGCTGCTTCATAATACAGTCCTAATAATATCTTGATGCCTCCTTTCCTATACTAGATATAATCTATGGATAACCAAACCTTAAAAAAATTCTTACTGACTCCACAGTCCCTAAACTATTGATTTTTTTCAGATGGAAGTGTAAAAATCCAACTTCTTAGGATTCCTTATATGAATTATTAATCTAGATATTCATTTAGATATTTAAATTCTGCTCTTTCTTCCCAGTTTTGGAACAACCTCTTAATACAGTGAAAATTCTTCCACCTTTTTTTGGTGATTCTGGTATTGGCGATGTATCATTTGCTCTGAAGACCAAGACCCACATGAAAAAGTAATACATTTTTATCTCTGCATTAACAATATGTCCCAGATCTCTTCTGAATGTGAGAAAAGCTCACTTGTCTATACATTCCTAGCCTTTATGTGAAACTATGAACCAGGGGGCAAAGAGCAGAAAGCCCAGGGACTGAGGAATGCCAGTCAGTTCACACCAATCAGTAAAAAGACACCTCTTCTCAGGATTTTTGATCACTACTGACCTGGTATATATGGCACTGCAGAGATAATAAATGAGACAAACTATTTACTCAAGCCATTATTTCTCCAGGAACTTTAAAGTCAGTGTCCTATCATGTGAAATTTATATGGTTAATAAAACAGCTTGTGTATAATTTTCAAACTAATCCAGTGAACAAAAATTAAATATTTGAAAAACAAGAATGTTAAGCTCTCTACAAACACACAAATTACTGACAGGAAAATTTCAAGTTACTAGAATTTCAATCAATAAAAGATTCTCTTCAGTTAAAGAAAAATAATTTCAATGTTACAAAAAAAAATATCTGTGGGTAATATTTGCTCTTATTTCAAGTCAGTTAAAGACTAATGACACACTTATTCTCTGAATCTCTAGCAGGATTTACCTCTTGATTTTTTCACAGTTTAACCCACAGAAGTACAAATTGAATCCTCACTGGATTTTCTAGTGCATTTGTAACGAGTTTCAGCTTCAGCCTAATCGCATTTACTCTTATCCACATTTCTGAAAATGCTTTGGAAATTGTAGGCAAAAACTGACAGAAAGTTACTAGTTATGTCCAGAATGCTACTGCTCCTTGCCAGCTTCTTCCAAATGCAGATGACCAAAACCAGTAAGACTTCTGTTGCAGGGGAAAAAGTAGCAGGAAGTTAAACACCTTCATACTTTAAATGGCACACAATTCCATCTATACAATGGCCTGGTTTCCAAAACAGTGTGTTTTGCTCTAATCCATGTAAAAGGTTTAAAAAATAAGCATATTACTTGATAACTTGATTACAAGGCACAGATGGAGTGTTTTTTCAGTTCTTTGGTTGATTTTTTTTTTCTTCTTTTGTTTCATATGATATTTGAGCAGGGCAGCTAGATAAATTGATTGATTTTGCATGTTTTTGTCTTGGTCTACCCACTGACATGATCAGAGATTGAATAGTTCTCAAAGCACCAGATAATAAACTGTACTTAGAGAATCAGTGTAGTGAGGACAGAAAGGTTCCTTTAAAAAAGAGAAATAGCTAATTATTTGCATGTTAAAACCTTCACAGAAATAGCTATGTTTTCACAAATTAGAAATCTGTCACCAACATTCTCTTAGACTAACCAAATCTTTTCCAGTGAATCTGGATTATGATGATTATCAAGTTACAAGGTACGACAACTCTGGAAAACACATCACTTCGCTCAGTTGTTAATTTTTTATATTTTGTATATAATCAAGCAAAAAGAAACAAACAGGGTGAAGCAGCTGCAGTGAAAGGGAGGAAAACATTACTTCTCTTTAAACTCCACTAAATTCTTTTATCTTTCATACTGATAAACCTTGGGACCATTCCATTAGCTACTGTGACCTTGTCTCATTTTACATCCTTGTAACTAGCAACACAATCTGGCAGATGTGCAGGTATCATTATCTCTTGCAGACCCAGAGGAGCGATACATTTTCATGCTCTCAGCTTTGTTTAGAAAACACATTGGTGTATAGAGACTACATGGTCAGGTCATCCAGATACACAAAATGTAACAGCACAGCGAGGATGTGATGGAGAATTCCCAGTACAGAAGCAGATACAGACTGTTTCAGCTGTGAGCATAAGCTACACCACCTAATTTCTGTGAAGCTCTAGTTTCCACTGATTGAATCACCCAGCAAAGGACTACACTGCTGACTCAAAACCACTGCAGTCATGGGCCAGTGCAGTCACTTGCATTGTGGTGATTTAGGAGCAGGTGGTACATACCTAGATAAATGGTATTTACTCTCCTGACTGACTTGCTGAGGGAAGGTTTCCTACAAGCTGCTCCTCAAGCTAGAAATTTGTCTCTTTTGCACTAGGTCATGTTTGTTCTGGTCCTTTTTCTCCCTTATGTCTGGTTTTAAGTCTCAGAGATACAGAAAAGCAGTATTATGGGAGAGATGTCAAAGGAGGGTTGCAAATGTGGCTTATGGCTTTAGGAGGGACAGTCAGAAGACTGGTGGAACTTAACACTGCAAGTGAGACTGGAAATAGGACAGCCAGTGACAGTAATCAAAGGAAGGTTTAAAGATAAAAAGGAATGTTCTTAATGGCTGAAGTCTATGAAAAATAGACAAAAAAGCAGGATTCATACTAAATGCCAAGGTAAAAGTCCTGTAACTAGGAGGACTCTAGTTATGAAAAGTCTGCCTTTGAAGAGCAGCATCAGCACAGGCATTCAAGACAAAAAAACATATATAAAAGTAACTATGGCATTTTCAGGGAGGACTTTCCCCTTTTTGGAACCTTTAATTTCTTACTCTTCCCCTACAGATTGGAAACTGTAACAAGAGGAATCTATCATTAGTCCTAAATTAGTTGTCAGATAAAATGTAGAATATTTTTGACAAATTGGAAAAAATATAAATCAGTGTGATGGACACTATGTCAGTTCTCTATGTGCCAAATCACTGAGCCTTATTACAAATCTGCTGAACCCAGTTCATTCATTTTATTCACCAAAAGTGCAGAATAGTTTATTTTCCTCCCTTACATAATGGCTAATGAGCTTCAAGTCAGCTATCAGGCAATCTGTTTAGTGACTGCCCAAGAGTGTCATATCTGCAGAGTCCAATGCTTTTGTATGCTCTTGACATGACCATTTATGCCACCATTACTAATTCCCTGCTTGTTTTCCCCACTACCACACTCTTTCTGCATAAAGGAAAACTGCTCTGAAGTGTTTACTTATAATCCTGCCTGCTTTTCCCAGAACCAGAATATTAGTCCTCTGTGTAACTTCCTCTCTGAGGGAATCATTCATTCCCTTTCAAACTCTTCTTTCAATTATTTAAAACGGGAGTACTGGACTGGAAAGATGCAACTGTAGCCCTGTGATGACTAACAGCTCCTATCACAGAGCTACCATACTGCTGCAAATAATTGCCTTTGCAATGTCAGAAGAGTCATCGTCAACAAACGTTCCTTTGCCAGGAGAATCAGTGATAAACGTTGTTCACTTAGAAAATTCCTGACAGTTTGTCCAAACAATCTGACAACAACTATGATCTGGAACCATAACAGATGGATTCCAGCAGTTCATAAAGTGGACAGTATGGAAAAAGATCTATGCCACAATAAAAGTAGGATAAATACCTTAATCATTAAAATGCATCAAACTTTCTATGGAATGTGTTACTACAATAGCATTCCTTCTGGGAAGAGAAAAGCACCGACATGCCAGCTTCTTTTCAGGGAATTTGCTTACACTGTTGTTATTTCACTTAGGTCCTTCAGTTTTGTCTTGCTGGAAAAAAGGGATGTCTTTCCAAGCATCTTAGTTCTATAAAATAGTTAGACATGGCTGAAAAATCCTTTCCAGATACTCTACCATGTTAGCCAGCCACACTGTTGCTCAGTTGGGATCCTTAATTTCAGGTTGATAAACCCTCCTGCAGTTTCTGCCCAAAACTGTATTTTATTCCAGGTTCATAAGCACTACTGATTCAACACACAAATTTCAATCATGTAAGAAAATATACCTTTTTGTCCAGTTTTACACCAAGAGCCTTTGTACCACCCAATGGCCATCTACTTACTCTGAAAAGGGAATTTTTGAATAATGAAGTAAAACTTTTGCTCTCTGCTAAGAATGAGTTTAAAAATCTGCTTTAAATGTTATGTATGCTGGTCTTCCTATGTCATATTGTTATTCCATTTCTTCCCTTTTTACTTTAAATGTTAGTTGCTAAATATACTTTTCTTGTTCTGGTTCAAGATGCCTTTACAATACATTACAAACAACCAACTGAAATGCTGCATCTTCTGTCAATGAGAAAAATACTCCAGCTAATAATAAACTCTCTGGATAAGTTTCATGTTTTGTATAAAATCTTCAGTCAATTCTTGTTGCTAATTATCCCTAAGAAAACAGTTTGGATTTCAATGAATCAAGTTAATTTACATGAACAGAAAAATACCTCAATAGTAGTAGTGTATAACACTGTAAATCCCTGTTTATGAAAGACTCCACTTATGCATCTCTGATAGGTTACTTAAACTGTTAATCAATGCTTACTAGGGGATGCCCTAGAGGAAAAAAGAGGTGTTCTTTCTGGAAAAATCCTGAACAAACTATGTAACTGTGCATTTGTTTGTAGCACATCTAAACCACCGAACACTGTACTATGTAAGTTATGTTAATCATCTTGTTAGTCTTGTAAGAGGAGACATTTTAGCCCCTTGTTTCAGAAATTCTGGCAGTTGTGCTGTGTCTTATCACAGCTTCTCCCAAAATGTAGAATATCATGATTACAAATAATTTTGATTTTCTTTTTTGCTTAAATGTAAATCGCTGTATTTATGTCTAAATTTCAGTGTGTTCTACAGAAACAAGTTGCCAAACTTGCAGAAAATTACAAAGGTGTCTGTATGTTACCTTAACATTTCCTGCCACTATACAAATATTTCTTTCCAATTTTTCTTAACTGCACAATGTGTATATGACAAACAGAATCCATTCCAAGAAATTCTGTTTTCAGTTGGTTCCTTCTCCCTCCTTTTCTTATTAACATAATGGGCCATGAAAGGACAATTTAGACAGCCTGGTTTCCAGGGTAAAGGAATCTTTTATTAGGCCTTGAAGCTCAATGTCCTCTATAGAAAGCAGGTAACAAGAAACCTGTGAACAAAAATACTCCGAAAAGTGATACGCATGCTCTGAAGGAGTGCAGTGTAACATTAGAGACAGTTAATATTACAGTTTCCCCATGTTTCTGAGACAATATACAGACAGAATATATTCATGTTGAAAGTTCAATATATAGAGTCTTAAATTTTACGACAATTTCTGCTAAACGTTGTGAAAATCATCTGTCTGTCCTAATTTAGCCTAATTTAGGCACCCTTTTAGAACACTTCAAGCACTGGTTTACACAAGTTTTGTGCTAGTTTATTTCTAAACCATAATAATTAGGATGGATAAATAGTCATCCTATTGACACACATGCAACCCTCCAACAAATTCACATCTCACAGGGATAAGAACTTGTTCCATTTGCTTAGAATGAACCCTCCTTGAACCAGTGAAGTTAATAGGCCCTGAGGAAACTGATTACAATGTGTTTTTATATTTTCAACTAGTTTTCATAGTCTTCAAATTTCATTGAATGGATTTCCACTTGCACTACACCAAATTGTATTTCCACATATGACCAACATGTTCACTTTAGAAAGGCAGTGGGAAGTGTGATAATTTCTATTCAAGCTATGCTCTCCTTGCAGAGGAATTTACATTGACTGGATGGCAAAATGATCCATTACAGCAGTGGCCCTGTTATTCCTAACTCCAGCAAACACACATCTTCAAGTTAAACTAGCAGGTTCTTTACCTGTATCTGACCCGTTTCAACACCCAGAATCCATCATGTCTGTTGCTGCTATAAACACAACTAATACAAATGACAAAATTTCCCTAACTGATTTCATTCTATGAAGGAGAGGTATAACTCTATGGCTTCATATTCTTTCAGGGTTTCCAGCTTTCATTTAGACCTTCTCTAGCATAACAGATTCCTTCCCTGAAGAGGTAGATGAGTTGGTATAACATGGTTTAAGATGCCAACTTCATATCTTTTATATACACAAAGTTATTTCATCATCCCCCATGGTCAGCGTATGGGCATTTCACATCAATCATTCTTAAGAAGACCTGTTCTTACAAGAATTTGTCTGCCTGCCCTCTCTTGACAGTTTCAAATAAACTCGACTCTAATAGAAATCAAGTGCAGCTCAGTGCTACAAACAAATGCAGTAATTAGTTTTCTCATGCGACTAGCTTCTTATAAAGACTATTCATTAACCTAAATCAAGCAAAAAATATATGTGTGGCCCAGTCTTCCCCCAGTAGAAATCCATGGAAAAAATACCCACTAAATTCAATGGACAATACATCAGGCCTCAGTTGAATATATTCACATGCATGTATGTTTCCAGTTAAGCCTATATTTGCTCATGGACCAAGTACTGATTGTAAGGAATAGGTAACATTAATAAACAGAGAACCTTAGTCCCAACATCTAGATGGCAACCAAAACTTAAGACTACATTACAGTATTAATATTCATCTGGCGCCACATGTTTTGATTTACATTACGTTCAGATACACATCAGCATGAGGGTTCTCAAGGCCTGGAGAAAGCTGGCAACATTCCTACCCATATTTTTTCTTGTTTGTGAAAATTTGTGGGAACCAAATATTTCAGGCCCCTTGTGTGCATTTGCAGAGTGCTCTCAATGTACAGCTGATCACTATTTTGCACTTTTGGAGCTTGGGTAGATGACTGTGGCTAAACACAAAGCTCATAGCTTCAACACAGCCCTGAAGTTTAATTTATGTACTTTACTCCACTGAACAAAGCAGGATAAATCACAGACAGATGCTCTCATTTATCTATGTGGTTTTATATGCAAGGACACTGCAATACACAAGGAGGATCATCTGGAAATGCACTAAACCCATGGAAATAAAGATCCAAAGCAGAGCCCACCAGCTCCCATTTAGCTTTAGCTGAAAAGAACATGATCACAGCCAATTTAATCTACCTGTATACCCCAGTGTTTTCTCAACTTTAACCCTGGGTTTGAGTAGCCAAGTAGCACGATGTCAAATCAAGATTTCTGCAATACACAAATTCTGGTTCTACCAACAGGCGAAAGTTTGGGGGCCCACAAGACAAAAAGATGAAAATAGGATGACTTGCTCTTTAACTAAAATCAAAATCCACTTGTCTACTGAAATTTTTAGAAGAGTTTCTGGTTTAGGGAAGGTTCTGTTCTGCACATACCTCTGCAACTCTTTATTTTTCCTAAAATTTTAAATATTAAGAGTACTGTGAGAAAGACTGTAACCACAACACTGTAGAACTGTTTTGCCACAAAAGCCTGCTATTTTAGCATTTTGTTTGTTTGTTTGTCTGCTTGTTTGTTTAATTTTTAGCCCAACTTCTTAGTTAAAGAGATGAGAAATACTATTTAAGCATTCAAATTTCTCCTCTCACAGAATTATAACTAATATAAATTACTCAGTTATTAATTTATAATTATTTTTCTCCTTCACTGAGTTCTCACACTGCCATTGTACAGATTATAAGGGGTCAAACTAGCTACCTGTTTTTAAACCAAATGTAATTCTACATTTTGCCATTCTTATTTAGACTGAATAAAACAGCAGTGTGAGATCTGTTCACTAAATTGATGAAAACTCACAGAGAAGCTAGTCTTTATTTACAAGTGTGACAGAATCTGACTCTAAATGTTTAAGTATTTGCATTTACTCCTGATGTAGATAAATAACAGAGAAACATGAAGTTAGATACATTAGAATACATTAGATTATAAATCTGAGTTATTTCAAAGACACATTTTGCTTTAGAGCCAAAATGTATATCCTAAACATCCTGAGCCAAACATTTATTATACCATCTATGAAATGTGAGACAGCACTGAACCAAGAATAGCACATTTTGTTAAATCTTTACCAGCACTGTGTGAAAGTGAGAGCAAGTCTTTGCAAAGTGGATTGCATTAGGCAGACTTGATCCAAGGACTGTTTACACCCTACCCTCTAACAATGGACCTTTGAATGCATCCTTAACACAAATCAAAAGTCCTTTTAAGCCAGCTGGTCAATCATATGGCATCAGGCTTCACAAGGCGAGTGAAAAATCTTCTGGTCTGAGGAGAGAGTCCTTCATCCCCTTTTTCTCAGTGAGTTACAAGGCTGGAGAGCGGATGGATTATTATCTCCAGGTGCTCTTGCTTGACTGTGTTAACCTGCCTCCCCTAAAATGAGAGAATACTCTCCTATCCTGCAAGGATGCATCTGAAAGCAGTTAGTTGCCAAATGGGATGAAAACTGGTTTTGCTACATAAGAGGAAACATTGGTTTCTATTATTGTTAGGTATGGTTGTCTCACCCTGCCAAAGCAGAGCAGCACCATAGCATTCAAACTGCAAAACCAACCAAACAAAAAAGCCACCACCCAAAATTACAGAAAATGAAAATCACTGACTTTTCCCAAACACGGTGGCTAGCTGGCCAGTTTGCTATAGCAATCTAAAGGCTCATTCATTAAACAAAATTGCGCAAAGCTACCATTCTTGCTTTATGAGTATATTGACCAGCAAATGTTAGTCTTCTGCCAGTGGAAAAATCTCTCATTTTTAAAGAAATATTTGAAGTGAAAATAAAGCTGGTTCACTTTTTCCACAGAGCTGTGAAAATTGAAGTCTTTGCCAGGTAAGCTGAGGGTAAGTATTTGTTTGAATAGCTCTACTAAAAATTACAAAACAAAATGTGCAAACTGGAGTGCCTAAATTCATACTTTGGCACTTAAATAAGCCAGCCAGCTTACAGGAATGTTTATCAACCCAGCGCGTCCCTTCAGTGAAACAGGAGATGTTTCTGTTCACCGTTTGGGAAACTGAGATACTTACATCAATGCCTGGATATGACTTTGGATACTTGACCTTAGGCACCCACGTAATTTTAATTTCAGAGGTGTACAGTGGCATCTCTGGCTGCAGTTTGTGCTACGTTCCTGCCATTAGTCCACACTGCTAATGCTGTTGGCATCATGCAATGTTTTCCAGCCTTATTGCTTAACTCCTGCCTGAGGTGGCTGCACGCCACCTACTTTATTTTCTAAGTATCAACTGATTTCCAACCACCTTACAGACAGAACCCTGACTACTGTTGCAGAAGTCAGCAGGAGCTAGGAGGACTTCTGGCTGTTTTACAGGAACACGATCCAAGATGCACAGTTAAAAAATATGCAATGTATTAAAAAAATAACAGAATATTATTTTGCATTTAGGTAGTTCTCCTTTACATGTCTCAGTGTATCTTACAAAATTATCAATATAATATGCACCTCTATCTAGTTCATAGCAGACTGAATGGGCATTATTGAAGGGTAAAATTTGGCCCTCTGACACTGAGCAGGAATATAGAGATTAAACAGGTTGTTGAAACAGAAATTCTCCTTTATTCCTCAGTGTTTCAAGGAGTATTATTCTGACAGCCATAATGCAAAAATTTATGCTACCATCATTCCCACTGCCTCTTCTGTGGCTAAGTAGAATGATTCCACCTCCAGGGCTCTCAGATATGTACCCTTCAAACCTACTTGATTTAAAAAATCAAAATATTTAAAAACTACTAATGCTGAGAATATAATTGCACCCTTAAAAGCTAATTAATAACAGGTGAATCAAAACCTAGCCATTTTTATACTGACTTGCTCTTTTTCATCTTCTCAAAGAGAAGGCAAGAAGCAGGTGGAAAACTAGCATGCATATTATTGCTCATATCTCTAATGACAAGAACTGTGTTGTGCAATTAAATGTCTTTTAACAGCTCAAGAAGCAAATTCTTTAAAGTGCTATCATCTGTTGAATCATGATGATCCCAGAATACATTAACTTTTGTCCTCAGTATGAGATTCGACAAATAACCTGAAGGCTGGTCAAAAGGTAAATGCACGGCTTTAACCCTGCACAAATCCAAAGGCTCATCTTAGATTAAATGCTGTACAGGTCTTTCCCCCCCAGCACATTATATCCAAAACACACTATTTATATAGCACGTAGGAGGACAGTATTCATAACAGGAGAGGTACAGGATTCAGATAGAAGACTTTACCGATTTCAGCCAAGTTTTGTGTGTAATAAAGAGGAAGAGCCAAAGAAGAGTAAAAGCCAATAAGAATATTCTAATACTATTTCTTTCAGCTCCAACAACTTTTTAATATAGTTTTATGTAGCTCTTTCTTTTTTTTTTTTTTTTTTCTTTTCTCATATGGCCATGGTTAAACAGCTCAGCTTGTGCTTTGGTTTCAAGAGCAAAGCCAAATCTTTGGCTTGGCTTTACCTTTGGAAAAAAACAACAATCTGAATTAAAAATAAAAATGATAATTACACCCCACTTTCATCTCTATTTTCAAACAGAAATAGTTATCTGAAGTGTAGGTAATGCTAAATATGGTGTGATAGTGAAACACCCCTGTGCTTTCAAAGAATGGAAGATCCCCTTATCATATTTAAAATCCCAGGCCACAATTTCTGCTCCTGTAAACTGAAACCATTCCACTGAATACAGTAGGGATCACTAACAGAAAAGTCAGTCCCTAGATGATGCACAGTAGCAAAGTCCAAGACTTTTTGAACCAGTAAAATTACAGTTTTAAAGTGTGACTAATGATCCTTACTCCTTTATAATCCATGGTTACTTTAAGTGCTCAGAAGATTATTAGTTTTAAGTGTTTAATGTACCACAAAAATGACCTGTATCAATGGAATAAGCCTTGCATAAATACTTCCCAACAATCCATTGTGTGTGAGAGTAAAGAACAGGTTTCAGAAAGCATTATTTTTCAAAGTGTTTGCTTTGTTTGTTTTCCACACATACTTTCAACCCTTTCAGACCTGCTCCCATCCTGTCTCCCCCCACACACATGCACATTTACCTCAGGCCTCATTTATTCTGAAGATCTCTACAACCAACAGAGAAAATCCAAAGGACTGGTTTTGGCAGAACTATTCAAATAAAACAGATTCTAAATATTTAACTTTTCCAGATAACGAGCATCACAGGAAACAGCAATGTTGGCATTCAGTCACCTAAGGAAACGTTTTTATTATTGGTTATGTGAAGACAGTTCTGTTATTCTTTCTACATATTATACATTGTATGCTCTGTTTTCTTTTTAATTTGGGAAGGTTAAAGGTTGTTTGATGGCTTGAAAATAACGCAAAAGGAAGCTCAGTGCATGATGCTCCCAGGAGGTTGTGAAGCTGTTGCAACTGGAGCTGTTGCTGATTAAATCTGTCTATTGTTATAAAGCATTCTGGACCAAACCAATCAACCACTGGCATAATTAATGAAGTCCACAAGGGCCTTTAGTGGTACTTGTTTTCATCAATCAGGAGGAATAAACACAGGCTAAAGAAGAGTGGAAAAGCCTGTGTATTTACAAACCTCCTTGCCTTGGGTCACGCTTGTGAATGACTACAGTACAGTCCTACAGCAAGTACCACTGCACACCAGAAATTTTGCCTCATACATGTAGGCTCATTTAGATAAAGATAATATGGAGGTAAAGACACAGGCTCTCCCTTGCACCAAAGTCATGCACATCCTCTTTTTGTTTGTGTTCTACATACATATTTATTGCAATCATGCAATGGCAGGTACAGTTTGCAGAAAGAAGAGGAGGAATCTCTGAAGCTGTCATTCAGTTGCAAGGAAAAAGAGTGAAAACACAATGTCATGATTTACATGATTGAAACAAAGAAACCAACAAACAAAAGGCAGGAAGTCTAGATGCAAAACTGAAACTGAAAGAAAGGGTTGTGCCTTTTAATTTCGAGAAATGCAACTATTTCAACTGGTCAGTACATCTTTTTCTTCACTTCCACCTTCTATACTATGTAAGCCTTAAGCCTGTAAAGCTCCTTATTGTATTCAACAGGCCTGTACTAGACACTATCTCAACTACCTCTGAAACTTTTGCTTCTGCTTGAATTAATCTGTCCGGACTGCAGCAGCCCTCCCAGAGCAGAGCCAGGGTTAAAGCCCTGGAGTTCCTGGCTAGCTGCCCCGAATGTAAGCAATGAAACCACACTGTCTCCCTGCACTAGTTGACGTCAGATGCTTTCGCATACAATACTTTGTAAGCTGCTTAAGTATCCCCAGTGACATCCTGAGGAAGTAAAATTGGCACAGAATATAGGCCAAGACTCTGAGCACTGGTCATTCATACTAACAGTGTTGATGTTACGACACTTGCACTAAGTTTTATTTCAAAAATACAAATTAACTTCCACAAAAAACTCACAGCCTTGACTATAGAAACATTCTTACTTAGGAAAGCACTGGATTAATGCCAGAAATATACTCCACTAGTTTTAGGATCAAACACCTAGTTGCTTCCACAGTTTGGTATCCTTCAGTATCCTGCAGTATGGATACCACAACTGGAGAAGGTATCCCTGAAATGGTCTCTGAAATCCTACACAGATAGGAAATGACACCTTTCCATGCTTACTCAATCTAGGAATCAAACTCTCTCTCCTATCCATTGCACTGTTCAACTGGTAACTCCTAAAAAATCTCATCTTGGTTTGGGGTCACTGCATTTTCAGAATACAGCCTGCAAATTCATAGCGTGATCTATAGCCTTTATTCCTTGGTTAATCTCCTCATAAGGGTTATGGCCTTTGGCTGTAATAGTCAAAAAGAGAAGGTGGAAGAACAGAGAGATGTGAAATCAGTGTTACAAGAAAAGCCTAAAACAGCAGCATTTGAGACTGGAGAATGATACCTAGGCAAAAATCAAGAAATACGCAGTGAAGATCTGCTATTGACAGAAAAGAAAGCAGACAGCAAAGAAAGGACTGAAAGCAGAACAGGGAATACTGCGTGTGCAACCAAGAGTGACGATGATCAATTATGCCAGAAGTAACAAAGACTATGTTAAAATTGCATAAGGCTCCAATAAAAACAGGTATGAAAAAAGGTGAATTAAGCTTAAGGATAGTATTCTGACCCACAAACTCTTACTCAATTATCCAGGGGACAAAAAGATCCAAAGCAAGGCATTTTTCTTCTAGCCTTGCTGTGGACAGGGGATGCTCCATATAGAAGTCACACAGGCTCATTTTGACAAGTGTATTGAAATACTATCTGCACCATGACATCCTTGAGGCTAGCACTATGGTTAGTTACATGACATTATATTCCCAGACATGCATAAAGGTATTGATGAATATTCAATGTTTCTGAATATTAATATATGTCAATGTGCAAAATACAAAACCTCATCTGAAGAGAATGGAGTTGTACAGAAAAGCAATAAAGGGAAAATACTTTGTTCACTCTTTCAGCTGGCTATACAAGTGGAGTAGCTGAGCCCTTATGCTGACAGCACATCCATTAAAGCCAAGAGGAATCCCAGCTATGCAATAGCAGCAGGATCGGGGTGGGCTGTCCTATTATCACTGATCCAGCAGACTGATATACCACATACTATCTACTTAAAAAAATGAGCGTGCACTGTGTTTCCAAGAGAGGCAACACCATCATCATCAGTCCTGCAACACTAATGTCCCCATTTAGAGGAAAATTAAAAGAAAACTAAAAAAAACTCTCCAGGCCTGATTCTTTTCTCTTCCCATAAGGCTTCCAGTGGCATTACCTTCTAACTGCAGTGGAGTCACTCCTATTTACACTGGTATGAGTAAAATGAGGCTTCACGCCTGCTGAAATTAAACCATCTCCTCCTACAGTCATTTGCTATTATTATATTGGACTGTTTAGTTAAAGGGATGAACTACAGGATGTGTGACTACATTACAAGTCAGTGTTTCGTACTTGGGACGTTGGTAGGGAAAGGGGAAGTGACCTTTCAAACCACTGACATTTATACTGATATTTTTGGCTTTGCTGTTTCTCTGTTGTATCAACTCAAAGGAACTAAAAATCATGTCCCAAAAATGATCTTAAATTGCTTTTTAAACCTGATTAGAAACTGCAAGAACACTAAAATTATAAGTCCCTTATGCTAGGCAGGATGTAGTCTTTATTCAGTCAAACAGGAGAGCAATAAGAATAATGATTCCCTCATTACCTTCAGGTGGTAAGGGCTATTGAGATTATGGCTTTATCTACATGGTGAGAGTTTTGGGAAAGTCAGAGGAGAAACACCCAGGACCAGAAAATACTTACACTTCTGCTCCCCAAACCAATTAGGTAAGTAAACCAACAGTAAGGGTTGCTACCTCCTTACCAGCCAGAATAACTGGGAACAGTGCTGTTGTGAAAGAAGGGTGAACTGCACCATGACAGAGTGTGATGGTCATGAACCTCTACAACTAGTCACACTCCTGCATCTGTTAAGAGTCCCCACTGTAGTGGAGTCTGTGGATGAATTCACTAAATGACAAGTAAACATAATCAGACAAGATCAACCCTTGTCAGCCCTTACATTGATGGGAGTTTGCCTGAATACAGATGTGAAAATTTGGCCTAATGACTGAGGGGGACACTCAACCCTTCCTATGATTTGAACCTGAACAGATCATGCAATCCTAAGCTATTTTCTACTTTTTTGCCAAAACTGTATTTCAGCTTTTGCAGGCACAAGAGGCATTAATTTGACTTTATATTCCTCTGCTTTCAGACCAAACATCAACCAGTCTGTTGCCGTGATCTAACTGGGTGCACTGGAAAACAATTCAAGGGCATTACAGGTCACTCACATTTGAGGAATTTATGTATTTATAATGCATTTTAGTCCAACAAAAACTGCATCTAAGCAGCCATCCAAATAGAGGACAATAAAAGTCCTTTCATTTTGATAAGTTGTCTTTACTCACTGAAGAACAATAAAAGTGGTAAGTTTAAATAACATTAGGATCTCACTGGAAAACAATGGAACAAGGTAATCCACTGTTTAAGTGGTGATAATATAAATTTTTTCATAGCTTGTTATGACTGCAATAGAGTTGGTTGAAAAATTTCATTGTGACCGTGTTTGCTAGAAAACCATGTCTTTAAATGAAAAGATTCTTTTCATTCAAAGTGTTTGTTTTTCATAAAAAATGTGATTTTTAATGAGAACAAAACAAAACCAAAAACCCACAAGAAGTTGTTTCTTTGTGTTGAACTTCCCAGAGGACCACAAAATCCAAGATGCCTACAAGTTTTCTGAGGTATCTCTGAGTTTTTAAAAAGCAGAGACCATTATATCCTGCATGTATAGTCAGCCTAAAGATCACAGCCCCTGAAAAAGAAGGAATTAATGAAGTTTTAAAATTACAGCTCCAACAAGGCATTACAATGACCAATCAAGATTTTGAGTTTTGAGCCAAAACTATTCAGCTTTTTGAAGGTTTGTTTTGTTGTTTGACTTTTCATCTTGAAAATATTTTTTTTTAGCTGAAAATGCATATCTTTTCAGAAAGAGTTCCCTAAGAAGTTAATTTTTTCCATAGAAGGCTGCATTTTCAACCAGTTTGGTATATTAAGCTTTGCCCTCTCTTTTCTCTTGTGTTTTGTAATGCACCAAGAGAATTTAAGATCTGAAATTTAATTTACAGCCTTAATCTTATTTAAACATAGTTTTATTTGTGGTTGAATGCAGATAGTTGGCCTGCCGTTCTTAAACTAAAACAGGTATTAAAAATAGCTTAATGAAAAACAGTGGCCTGTCTCTTCAACCACTGCTTCTTCTCCAGTAACACAGAAATCTAAAGCATTATGGCAACAATACTTAATGTTATTTCTAGGCAGTGTAGAGTGCAGGGAAAACATAGTGTCTAGCATTTATCTGGAACAGTCTGCTATGGGAGAGGACAGAGCATGATGGACAGGGTGGAGTGAAGCAGAAAGCAAGCCAGTAATAATACAACACTTGGGGTATATACAGCATCTTGCTGATGACAAGATTTCAAAGTGGTTTTATGTACGTTAGCAATGTAATTTGACTAGAACAAGTTCCCTTGTGCCAATTATGACCCTTGGTGTGGCTTTTCATGGAAAGGAGACTCTGCACTGGTCCCAAACAGAAAAGACAGTGTATTGCATTAAGAGCAGGCTAGGGAAAAGGATCCATGGATGACAGCATTAACCTGGGATCTTAACAGTCCATAAAAGCAGAGGCTGCAGTAAAGGCTTGGACTGATGCTATAGCTGCATTGCAGACATCTGGCCAATGGACAGGTTTTGGGGTTAATTCCAGTCCTTCCACAGAGGTCCCTGTAGGAGTTGAATTTCTCTTGCTTTTGTACTAAATGGAAAATGCTAACATTAATGATGAAGCCTCAAAAAGTTCCTGCATCACATGGCATTTTTCTCAAGAATTAAGCAAAAAGCCAAGAATTTATTGGAAAATAATTAAGCAATGCATGAACTGTAGCATGGAGCTTTCAATCCTTTCAGAAAGTTTGTTCAGAGATACACAGTTTGGCAAATAAGAAAGTTGGAAGTCATATGTGGTATATCATCCCATTAAAAATCTCTCCAAATTTAAACCACTGTGACTGCCCATAACCTGATCTACCAGGCAACATCTAGAAATAAATTCAGATTGTCAGAAATGTACATGTCAGGAAACTGAAGTAAAGCTTTGACTCCAGCCATAAGGGCTGAGTACATGGCTACCAGTGCTTCCATGGCCATATTTCCATTAACAGCAATCAGAGTTTTTTGTGCAGAATGTGGCCAGATCAATCACTAGAATTCCACAGTTCACATGAGATATTAACAGTGGAATATTTTGCCATAACTGGTTTTGGCTTTTTTTAAAACACTTCTTACTCAATTATTGGAAAGGTGAACAGTTGGTCATTTGACTTATCCTCACAGAAGAAAGAGAAAATTGCTTTCCTCAAAACAATCTGGTCTGTCTTATAAAACCAGAATAATTTTGCCAGAACAGCTCACTGGATGACTTTGATTAAAATTAAGAGTGAAACTTAAAATTTTGGTTTCCTTAAAGTTAGCATTTTTGAGAGTTTTTATCAGCTCACAGATTAAGACATAAGGAGTTCTTAACCTTGCAAAATGCAGGAAAGAGTTTTGTGGATATCCTTGGAGTGATGGAATAACCTTCTTCACCATCTATACTACAAACAGAGTTTCTTGTTCAAGAGCATAACTACCAATTTAGTGACGTTTTGAAAATACGAGTCTCAGCGCTCTCTGACATTGCAGATATTTCTTTCATTTTGTAATATATTTTTTGACCTCAAGAGTAGTATTGGATTCTTAATATTTCAGAAAAAAATAGGACAAATGTTTAGATGACAGTTCGCAAATTTAGATGCCTAATTCTATATGCTCACACTTGAGCTGGCCCTCTTACCCAAGAAGGTGCATCAGAATCAAGAAAAATTTTGCCTTTACGGTATTGATAAAGACCTGCAAAGGTTACTGGCTACGTTCATTGCTTTTAGGCTTGTTTGCTTGTGGGGGAACAAGGAAGGGAAGGCATCTCTTCATGGAGCATAGACATTTCCTCTTATCAGGTCATTGGGATGATGATGGAAGTCCTGGCAGCTCTTCCTACTGTCAACCCTGCTGGACTTCTAATTGACTGCAAAATTTGGAAAACCTATCTTCTATATATCACCCAGCAATCATAGTATAGCCATAGCCAGATCCAGACTGTCTTGTCTGAAAGATTTATCTATTTCCCAGAGGGATTATGTCTTTAGATATGATCCAGTCCAATATGTTTCTGTGCATTAATATAATTTATGTGATTTGTTTTTGCATCTGTCATTAAAATATAGACTGTTAGCCTGACAGCTCTCATAGGATTTATGAAGTTTATTGATGCTTTTATGATAATGCAATCTGATGTCTGGTAAACTGTGGAAAGCTGCGGGTAGGTGGGGGAGTACATGTCTAAAAACTGAACTTCAAGCAGGACTTTTGTGTCATTTACTTGCTGCAGAAAGTAACGTGATATAATTAAAAATGGTCAGGAGAGATTACTATCTTTTGGCATCAAATTTTAACACATGCAGTAAAATAGAAATTATCAACCTTGCATAAAACAGATCTTTCTTTTTTTTTTCTTTCTTCTTTTTTTTTTTTTTTTCTCCCACAGTGGGAATCCAATAAAACCCTGGAACATCCTGAGCATAAAGATCAACTGGACATAAAACAGAACTCTATTTTTTTAATGGTTTAGGATGGGAGTATCTTCCCCTGTAGTGGGAGGAAAAAAATGGAAATGTCAGTGCTTGATCTTTATAAAGGTTTTGTATTAATATGTAAAATGAAATGAAAATAAATGAAAATGCTTGTGAAAAGGATTATTAAAGATAGGACAGTATTATAATAAGCATGATCTAGCAGCCTGCAAATTATGAATATATCATAATATACAAGCACTGTGGGGAGGTCTGGAAAGTTTTACCTTCTTGGAAGAGGCTGAAAAAACTCAAAGAAAACCGTAATTTTCTTTTACCAACTTCGGACAGGCAAGGCAAAGCAAGAGCACCAAAGAGTATGAAGAGTAATTTTCTTAACAGGTGAAGAGGTTGAAGAGTACTGTTCTCTCTTTGTGTAATAGCTAAATCAAGACTAGTCTATAATTAAAAATTGCTACTGAAAAGTAAGATAGTTCTCCATTAGGAACTAACTCATCCATTTATAGATTGACCCTAATGGTGTGAACAATCAGTAGTTTCAAAACCACCAGTTTTTCAGCTGCCAAGGATTATCTTGAAACCAGTATTCTAAAAGAATACTACTCTGAAACTATTCTGATTCTTGACAGAAAAATAACAAAAAATGGAAGAAAAGAAAAGAGAACTACATACTACTGTTCAAAATATTTAACAATAAAACAGTAGGGGGATATAACAAGACATGACAGTGCCTCACACATCTCCCTCCCAAATAGTTTCTTAACAATGCTGGCTTTATAGTAAAATACAAATCACTAATTATAGTTCACTCCAAATAACTAAGTTTATTCAGGAACTCTAAAGGGAACATTTAGTGAGTTATCAACGAAAACCAATAAAAAGACTGTTGGCCTGAAAGCTTCCAGTCCTCCTCTGTATGTTTTTTTTTTTATTCAATTTCATCACACAATGTTTTTATCTTCAATGAACAACTTGCTGAGATAACAGGCAAAACAACAAATATTCTACCAGCTGTAGTCTTCCAGCACACACAAATTTTACAAGGCTCAAAATCCAGATCTGTGGTCATCACAAAACTTTGAAACTTCAGTTGCAGATGTCATGAAAAAATGCTAGTGCCTTTTCTTGTGTAGGGAATTGACCTACAGATGAGGTCAAGCTATAAAGTTCATAGTAGTAATATCTGGATTTGAACTTGTCCAAAATTTGGAAGAGACTGCCCATCTGTAACGTACTGAGCTCCCATTGACAGAATCCTTATGTGGACTTAATAGCCAATTGACATGTTTGAAGACTTATTTAAAATCAATACTTTTGCCTTCTACTTTCCTTTCATGGCTTGAATTGAAGTTTTTAGGGCTCAATTCAATGCCATTTCAGGTAGTCTGGACTATCAAACCTACATGCCGGAACATCACAGGTTTCCAGTAAGCTGTCATAACTCCGAGTCCTGGTATCTGCAGATATCAGATACTTTAGGCCATATGAAGGCACTAGATGTCTATATTTCAGCAACTTATTCCCATGCTCTTGGTTTGTCCAGTTACAGTTAATGGCTGTATTTACAACACAAGTTTGGGAATGTAAATCCCATCTTTGAGTGTGGCTGACACCTCACCAATTGTTGGAAGGAAACACTGCCTTTAGGACTGAAATGAGGTAATAATGGGAAAAAAAAACAGTTTTTCCTATGTAATTCAGTGGTTTGCAATTAATGAACCACTCCTAGTCAGGCTATTTTCCTATGTAAATCAATTTCTGAGTTTCCAATACAGGTGTAATGCATTCAGAGTGAGTAGGATTCTTTGGACATACATGTATATTCTGCTTTAAATTATGCATCTGCCCCACCTTTAATGCTGAATACAAGCAAATTTGACAATGGAATACTGGCCAGGGTTTTGCAGGCCAACACACAACTTACTAGGAATCCCTACTGAAAAATGGAGGCAACAAGCTTTTAAAACACTTTCTTCCCCCTCTTCCCTGTGTTCTTTTCTCAGTTTGTTATGATATCCATTTTGATTTCCTTCTGTTATAACTGATTTCATATCTCAAATACTCACATTGCAAAATAAGCCTGATTCAAAATAGTTCTAGAAAAATTGTAATTAATTTGTAATAAGTATGTAACTGTGAACATGCAACTGGATCTTATTTTTCTCCTGCTAGCTCACACATCTTCAACTGCACGTAATTTATCTTCAGTCGATATTAAAAGCAACATCTGGAAAATGCAACAATTAATGAGAATAAACACAAAGTCACTGAACTGTTACTCATTTTCCTGTCTGTAAGTTATTCATCTTCCTATGCTTAGAAAGGAATGGCTATTAGAATTGGTGTGACTGGGCAGACACACAAACTCTTACATTTATTTCTTTTGAAATAAAATGTAATTTTTGTTTTTTCGTGTTGGTGTTTTTAGCTTCAGGGCTAAATTTTGCCAGAATAGGCATAGCAGGAGGACATTAGCCAGGTTCAGTTTTGAATGAATGTGACCATTGGAGTATGGAATAAGGTTTGTCTTGGTCCTTTGTAAGAAGGTGACTTGCAGGGAATGATCAGTACGCAGGGATCCCACTGGAACAATTGCCTCTGAGAAACAAAACAAAGCAAGCTAACAAAACAGAAACCTCACTGGCAAACAACATAGTTTCCATGTGAGAAAACCTGATTCGTACAAATGCTTTAAAGCAGTCAGATGACAAGGCAACAAAGACTGCATTCAAATCTTAGAATGTCACCCTGTCACATTAGTCTGTCTACTGGCAGCCTCTGCCAACAGATTCAGACTATACGGACAGATAAATGCAAGCAGCTTTTTGGTATAGATACAGGCGTTGGAATGGGCTGCCCAGGGAGGTGGTGGAGTCCCCATCCCTGGAGGTGTTCAAGAGTCGGGTTGACATAGCGCTGAGGGATATGGTGTAGTTGGGAACTGTCAGTGTTGGGTTGATGGTTGGACTGGATGATCTTCAAGATCTTTTCCAACCTAGACAATTCTGTGATTCTGTGATAATTGCTAGTTACATTAACATTTTAAATTCCCTATTTTAATCTATTAAGAATGTATTCACAGTAGACATTATACTAACTGGTTTCATTTGCATTTGCAGACAGCCTATACTACATTACTGTATGTGCACTTCAGTGTTCTCCCAGATGGCATTTTGAGAATGAAATTCCTGCTGGATCAAACTCTCTGGGGTTAATTGATAAAATCTTGTAACAGAATTTTAAAGCCCTGAAACTGATGGTCTGTAGTAAAATAGCAGCGATAAAACACTACTCTGTTGTCAGAAAATTAAATAAAAAGCTATATGTTCCTTCCATGTGTGCAGAGCCAAAGCCAAAAATGAAACTGAAGATGATTCTACATTACCAGAATATCCAGGTACAGTAGCTGAAATCTGGGCACTCCTGAAGACACTACAGCCATAGTTTGAGGAGACAAGGAATTCTGATTTAGGATTCTTTGTTCTGGGTGAAAACTGTTATAATCACATGATCCACTACTTTATGTTAAGAATTTTCACAGCGTGACCCTGCATCAGCAGGCTTTATGCCAGAACAGGGTTTCCTCTGGGCTGACCCTATTTTATGCTGGATCATGTACGGCTTGTCCTCTAGCACCTGCTTAAAGCATCTAAGCATAAAGCTGGCAGCAAACACAGAGCTGGCACAAGCACTGCATCATGTGTCTGTGCCTGATCCAGATGAAATGTGAACTACTGGGTGAACAAGTAGCATGTAGTCAGAGTATGAATGGTTGTTCAAATGCTGTCTGGGAGTTCTGCCATTGACTGCCAGGGGCCCTAAATTTATACCCACTCATTTCATGTGTTTAAAATTTTACACATGAATCAAAGTCACATTCAGTAAGTACAAAGAAATGTGACAATTTCTTCCTATCTGTTATTTTGCTGGTCATACCGGATTATCACAAAACACCAATTTTTCAATATCACTTGACAATGCTCATTAAATAAACTACACAACTGATCAATGAACATATAAATTATTAGTTCTAATAATGTGACACCATTCCCATTCAATCTTTAAGGAAACAGAATACAAAAGTATTAATAATAAGGGAATAGTAAATATGTGAAACTACACTTTGTCTTAGCCAATTATATATTATTTAATCCCACCTCTTTTAACTTGAATTATATTATCACCAGAATCTCTAAAGACCTTAAGAACTTATCTAAGTATATTCCAAATTATGGATGACTTTTTGCATCCTGCTTTAGCAAAATTAATGAAATTTTACACTGAGTATTATTTATTCTCATTTGTGTGGTGTACAGATTGTACTTAGAAATTACTCAGTACTTTAGGAATTTTTTTGAACATGAACAATATTATCAGTTAAACTCACCCTATTTATTTTTCGTGGAAGTGCTCCCACAACAGACTGTTAGAAAAATTTGGCTCTTAAATTCAAGCTAACAAAACAAATCCTAAACTTCACTGGCCATTGTGAAAAGGATTAAACTACCCTTCCTTTGCCTATACTCAAGCTCAAAAAAGGGCATATATCCTCTGAAAAATGTCACACTTTGTTCCCAACAATCCCACAGGGATATAAACTGCTGGTAGAACAGATGTAGCAAGGAGAACCTAAGACATCTACAGTCCAACATGAGCTCTCCTCAGGGAACTGCATTTCCCGTTAGGTGATGGGAAAGATCTGCACTGTCATGTAGTGTTCTTCACCCACATCAAGACTGCACCTAGCCCCAAGGCTGCAGTAACTGGCAACTGCTGAAGACATAGTCCAAAGTATCCAGTTTCTTCAAGGCAAAAAAACCTTCGGTCCTCTGATCTTTACAGAATACAAAAGCTCTAAAAGAATACCACCTGCATTTTCAACTGATACTGGGGTGGGATAAAGTTCATCT
The DNA here is from genome assembly GCF_047716275.1 of Strix uralensis. Taxonomy (NCBI): domain Eukaryota; kingdom Metazoa; phylum Chordata; class Aves; order Strigiformes; family Strigidae; genus Strix; species Strix uralensis. The sequence continues at coordinate 80,968,495 of NC_133974.1, read as the reverse complement.
AAAGCACAGATACCTTCATATATGTTAGAGATCAAAACTAGTCACCACACTCAGCGAGGTCCAGTTACTTAGTTAGCTGGCCAAGAGCAGATGTCGGCTTTGCAATGAGGTGGGCTACTCTCTAGGCTCCACTGATGCATCTCCACAAACTACAGCAGGAGATTAGGCACTGAGTTCACATACAGACAGCAGCATCTAGGCTGCTACAATTTAGTGTCTTCATCAGAACACATATAGTCCCATGTTCAGTGTTTTCAATGCACTTCTGGTTATTTTTGATAGCTGTTGCTATAATTCTTACTTTTGTCAATCTGATGTGGCAAACTCACAATATTTTCTGTGAAATGGAGGAAGAAATGAGGAGTGTGGAGGTAAAAAGAAATGTAGAAGAAACAAAAAAATCTCAAAATACATGCAAAGGCACCAAGGCATATGTATAAAACATAATCTCAGCAAACACTACGGTATTTTAGCAACCATATGCATACATTTTTCCTAATTCTGGAAAGAAAAAGTCTTTTAAAAAATTCTGGAAATCATCTTCAACATACAAAAAGAGCTAAAATGGAGATGTTTCTACAAAAATTCACCACTCTAAACAGAGATACTGTTACATGACCCAATGTTGATGAGGTTTTTGCCAGCAGCAACATTTTGTCATCTAAAGATAATACTTTAAATACGACTCTCCAAATGCCTTTAGTGAGCAGCAAAGGCTTATTTCTCTGAACCAACAAAAAGAATATGCACTAGAAGTCATTACAGAGCATGGATATGTAATGCAGTAGTTTCATGCCCTGCATCTGTAAGTCTCCCAAATGCCATTACTCTATGCTAAATTAATTTAGGTTGATTTAATCAGATGAAAGCACGGGATAACTAACATAAAGTAGAATTTCCCGAGACATTATTTTCTATCTTCCAAAACCTAAAAGTTTATGCTAATTTTACTGGCTAAATTGTAACTGGCAGGTCATTTGCAGAGTAGCAAAAGCAAACCATTTCAGGATGAGTATGATAAATTTAATATATTCATTTGTGATCCTTAACTCACAAAAACATTCTCCTAAGGAGGTTGATTTCTCAGGTCAAGGCAAGTCTTTTGTTGAGCATGACCTGTTGGCCAAGACATATTAGGACATATATTCAGGTAAAACTTAGAAAAAATAAAAGCAATACAGACTAAAATAGTCCAGTTTTAAGTAGGATACTTGGGGTTTGCCTGAATTTTTAGCATCATTATTTTTCTTTAGTTATTTTCTACAGGCAGGGCTAGGTCACAGTGTTATTTGCACCTGAAGAATTTCTTTGAAAGCACTTGGGTTAATATAGAACAACAGTGGAAAATTTAGCCCATTATGAATAAATTGGGGGTCATCTTTTGTTTTATAAACACAGTTTACATGCAGACATGAATTCTCGTCATTTTACTCAGACAAATATATTTCAATAAGCTTTCTGCTGTTTATATGACCAAGTTTGAATCAGTTTGCTATGCAAACTGAGTGAAGAAGACATCTGTATTTATCCCTTATATTGAAGCCTGAGTGTCCAAAGGTGGTTAGTTTACAATCCAGTGGATTCAGTCACGAGGTTCTTCCTATTTCATACACATAACAGCCCAGAGTTCATCCTGGGTGTTCTCAAAAGCCTTAGCACCCCTCTGAGACTTAATAAGGGGAAAATCTAACTTATTTTTTTCAAGACTTTAAAAGTCTTGTTTACTGAATATCAGTGAGGCTCGACCATCAAAACCACTTATAAATATATGGTCACTGACACACATTATACTTTGCAGTCTAGCAGAGAGATACTGCCTAGCACAACTGGTAAAGGCACAGTTTTTAGCACCTAGATTAATCTTGATTGATTATGACATATTACATACACAAGAGAAGTTACAGCAGAGAGAGCAGTGGTCCCTTCTGGTGCACCAAGTATGCTTACAAATTAAAGCAAGGCTACTTACTTCTGCTAGTCCAGGTATGGTACCACAGACTGCAGCATCTGCTAGCCCTCCAGAGATCCCCTGTACATAGTACAGTTGTGAAGAAGTCCTGTTGTTAGCAAATCCAACACAATCATGCTTTTGATGCTAATGCACCATGGGCTAGCGATCATAAAACCGGTAGATTACATTTCTGATTTTTTTTCCTTTGTAAATATGTCTTTAGAGGGACTGGAGGTTACAAGTTCCCAGTAATAAACCCAACTTTTCTTTGTTGTTTTTCTAATTTTTCTGTGTGTGTGTAGAAGCTTTGGCTTCCAGCAGCTGCACTGCAAACTCAAGAATTCTTGCTTTAGATCTAGTCTCTAGCACTGTAAAAATTAAATAAACACTCCTAAAAGTGATATATTTTATATATGTATTTTACAGGACAGAAATCTCAAAGGAATTCTGTTCTTGCTAACACTGACTAAAGAAATGACAGAATAAATCTCCAGCATGGGAAGTGTTTGCTTCAAACTCTTGTCTACACTCTGTTTAAGGTCCTTTTCTTAAGTGCCTACTGGTAAATCAAGGAGAGGAAAAAGTATTAATAATATTGCTTTGACGTTAAAAATAGCTTATATGAAGGATTCTGTAAACCTCTTAGTAAGGATATGTCTGTCTTTCTTATGATGATTGCTTGTCTTTTTAAATCCTTTTGGATCTCAATTCAGTAAAATACTTAAGCACAGTACTTAATGTAAAGCATAACCTCAATTTCCGCTGGATCTAAAGTGTGCTTTTGGCTGTTTTACTGAATCATAGTCCGTATCATTAATGTTTCCTTTCAGATTAAACATTTTCCCAGTGAAAGAGAAGAAACTCAAGAAAATTCTCTAAAGTTTATTCCACTGAAAGGAAGGAACAGTTAGGAAGGCATCAAAACTTATGGTCCACCAAAGCACTGAATGTATCTGAATATTTTAGAGGCTTCAGTCTTAGGACATTTGCATGACATTCTTAGTCGAGGTTTACAAAGCTCAATTCTGAAGAGTGGTGAAAAAAAGTGAAGCCAAAATTCAGCAATTGTAAAAAAGGCAACATAATTAATTCACACTAAACTGGCAATCAGTCTGTGAATAACAGGTGAGTGATGTAGCAAAAAGCAAGTAACACCATCTTTCCAATTTCCTGTTAACTGACAATTAGTTTCTGATGGGAGTTTGCTGCTTTTCAGGTTTGCCTCCTAAAATTTATCACCAAATACGTGTAATCCACAGTGTCATTTTCCAAGCACCTTCTTGCTACACATCACACCCTCCCCTCCAAAAAAAAAAAAAAAGTAGATGACAAAGAGGCAGAGAATTAAAAAGGATGAAAAAATTAAACATCTGATCCACTCACAGATGCAAATAAATGCGAGACGGAGACTTTAGTGGAGTAACATCAATTTACACCTAGTAAAGCTTGGCCAAAAATATTTCCATATAAAAGGAACGTATGATGCATGAGACTACAAAATCATTACAATGCAAATTATTAAGTCGCTATCATATGATGAGAGTGGAAGCATAACGCTTATTAAAACGGCTTTCATTTAAATGGCTTCAGTTTTAACAAGGCTTAATGCATGTCTTCACACAAGCTTTGCAAAGTAGGGACAACATAAGTTTCTCACCTGAGCTTTTATTGGTTTTGTTTTGTCTACTCTTTACTTGCTCAGTCCATAATGTAGGATAACGAGAAGCTATATCTACAAAAAAAGAAAACAGAAAAAAAATTGAAAATGTAGAATTTTTTTAAGTTACTAGCAGGTGAATAATGGCTGGTTTTAAAGATACATGGATCTCAAAAAGGAAACGGGCACACTGGTTTCTATTAGGAAAGTTAAAACCTTTATTCATGCAAAGGCATGAATAGTTCCTTTCTTACCCCATTCATACAAAAGGTCAAAAGAAACATTTTTAAACTAAAATTATGTTTAATCAGAATAAAAATCTCCCAGTGTGGACCCAAAATATGTAATAACTTCAGATCAGATTCTGTGAGATTTGCAGTGAGTGGTAAGGCAGCCACCATATAGGACTATCACTGCATGCAGGCCTTGAGCTTTCCATTTAGAGCACCAAATTTTGCCAGAAGCAAATAAGCCTGACAAAACATCAACCTTAATATTACTAGGCAACCTGCTGAGGACAGAATTTACCCTGTAACTTCCTTATTTGGCCATACAGTTTTAAACTGCACCCTGGCTCACATTTAAAACCTGTCTCTGCTGAGTAGTAACAATTAAAGTTGCTAATGTCAGACTCCATAGCTACAGTGTCATCTCAGAACTATCCCATGAAATTAGTTACTTGTAAGTAAATACTCTATTATGTTTGCTCTCTTTATCTGGAAAAAGGCACAGATGTTTTCCATCTCTTGCAATTTCTTGCAGCTGCCCCAGCAGTTGCTCTAACTCTTAATGGAGCATTTGACATTGTGGTATACGGTCCGTACTCCATAGTTTAATATCACACTGTTAAGTTCTTGTTGATACTCACCTTCTTCATCACCCTGAGGCTGAGTCTCCAGCGCGGGAGCTGAGGCATCATCTGAATTCAGAATGGAAAAGATTTGCAAGGAGACTACAATTATGAGAGTAAGCTAAATAAGTGTATATACGTGACTGATACTAATGATTTGCACATAGCCCCGGCCGGTAAACAAACAATAATTTAAACATTATCTATAGGCACTACACAGCACAAATGTATTACATCTACAGATTACAAATGGATGGCTTTTGAGGTTATGGCTGATTGCAGGGTCTTTGATGAGGCACGAAGTGATCAGGTCGCTCCCTGGACAGTAATTCTTTGTTTTTAATGCTGCACATTAATACCTGCAGATTATAACTGATCAGATCAGCATTTCTAAAGAAGTAATTAGATAAACGTGTAGAAGGGGTAAGACCTGTGAAAGCAAAAGGAGTCTGGGGCGAATGAGTGGCTGTAGACATGCTGACACCTTAAAATTAAAAGAAAGTTTCTTTTGGCACAGCAGGATCTATTTAACAGTCAAGCTGATTTTATAAGCAAGATTCACAGATTAAAGAACCAGAATATGTTTGCATAATTCTTATCCTCTGGTTAGCCGTCTCTGTCCATCCACTACTAACCATTACTGCAAGAAAAGAGGAAGGAAAATTTACAGAAAAGATAAGAGGATGTGAGCAATTTTAGGTTCAGTAAAACGCAGTGGAAATAGTGCTGGAAAAGAAAAATTCAATATGAAAAATTATTTAAGTTAGCATTCTGTGAGAAAGAGCAATATCCAAAGGCCCATCTTTACCTTATTACATTTTCATTATTTAAAATTATTGAAGATGCCGGGTAAATATGACTTAGTAGGCCTTGCTAGTACATATTTTCGAGTCATTGCTGTTTCCTGTAACATGGAGCTAACTCCAAGTCCAAGGTGTCCCGCAGTAAGCAGCATCTTCCATGAAAGGGTTTTATTAGCATTTCTTGCAGTTTCACAACTGGACCAACGTAGTTTCCAGATTGTTTTCCTGGCATTTTCACTGAAGCTAGAACTGAATGTAACTGAGAAGCTTCCTCTTGCATGTAGTCCTGCTGGGGTAACACTGAGCAACGGCTTTAAGGCTAACACACTATCTGTTTCCATTTCTTCTTGCTACTGAAATTCAGAACAGCCTCCTTCTGTTCTCTTTGTTGTTACCATCATAGATTTTTTTTGTAAATCTGTACTGTCTTTATGCAAATCATGCAGAGGATTTGGAGGCACTCTGACCTTCACCTCTGGAGGCCACAGCCTGGTTTACAGCAAATACAGATACCAAGTAAATACTGATAGCAAGCAAAACCAAATTTGCAGCCATGGAACACTAACCTCTGTGCTTTTCACAAAGCCAAAGCAGCAGCAATAGAAACTTATTTTCACTTCAAAATGTTTTAACCAAAGCATAAGGAGACTTCTTTTAAGGATGCTCATTCTTCACATCCATGCAATGACAGGATGCTTTGCTCCAATGCCATAACAGACTGTCATTTCTCATTAGCTTTGCTGGCATTTTTGTGGTGTCCTCTGGGTGGTGGAATAAGACCATTGATTAATTTCAGAGAAGCCATAAAGTATCCTAGTGTACTGAGAATGAAGATATCTATTTAGATCATCAGCCAGTATATGATTCAGAAAACCCAGAAGTTCAGATGGTAGCTTACAATAGGTAAGTATTAACCAAGAGCCCAGCCAGAAAGTCGGTTTGGGGTTTAAAAGACATTTTTCTAATAATCTTTTGGTACACAATTTCAGTTTGTGACACATTTGATCTTATGTTATTACCTGAAATTCAGATATAATGCTGCAACTTTAGCAATTATCAGCCCAATCAAAATTAGCCTGTTGACCTTTGCTCAAGCAGCACTTAAAACAGTTTATCAATTTTTTTTTTTAAACTCACCAGATGGTTAATTATTGAGTCATAAAATTGGCCTCAGGTCCCCCTCACCCAAAAGAAAGAAAGAGGTTTGCTTTTGCTCATCAATGAACCAAATATTTGGTATAGGATATCTATATAATCTAAAAGGTATTAACTTCACTCCAGAACTGGAGGAGCTACAACAGCTCCTGGACTACCCTTAATCTGCAGGAAGACACCTATATTAATTTTCTGTTTGCACTCTGTCAGGTACCTCATATTTTAATAAAAACCTTTTGTGTTAAAATTGAAGAGGCATGTGGCATTTCATTGTTCAAAACAACATTCAATAAAGAGTCACTACTGTAGAGCAGTTCATCTTCATGTTAATTAGATATCTCACAGGTTAATTGCATAGGTCTTCCTGGCTGGCACATGCATACCAGTCCATATGTGCATACATTTAAACAGAAACCATTCCGTTTGCTGTCAGAGTTCAGTTACCAAGAACACAGTCCTGCAGTCAGCTAAGAATCAGAAAAAAAAGGATGTGATCCCATCTTTGACACCTGTGCTTTTCAGATAGTCTGAATCATTTCCTTGGATAGAAGAGGGCACTGCAAGGCCAGAGAAGATACTTTAGGAATTATCTTTTAAGATTTATTCCTGTTCAGTTTAATGTGCAAATTCACAAACATTCAGAGAGAGCTCCTGTCCTCCAAAATTTGCTGCTGGGAATTTTCTTTCAGTATTGGAACTCCCAGAGAAAGTGAGGGGCACAACTGCAACAGATATGGCCCGCCAGCTCATCTTCTCCTGTGAGTCTCTGTGGGACATCTTGGAGGAAGAGACTGTCTCAGGATAAATCTATGCTGCCTCTTGAGTAGAGCACCACACTTGAAGGTCTGGATCATGTCCCCCTCAGTAGTGAGAATGTCGTGAACCTGCCTGAGCTTGCTGGGTTACCATACAGGCAGGTACCCCCATCCAGGCACCCCTGGTCAGTTCACAGGAACTTGCAGAGGAAACACAAGCAGGGAGTTCTATGGTTATTTCAAAAACTACTGCTGTGACCTTTCATGCTGAGCTATGAAATACTTCTTACTACACTGACTTTGAAGCTGAAGCACAGCTCTTTAACTCAGATAGCTGATCCTGTTCACCACTCTGTGACGGTCTGTAAAGAGATTGTGATGTCTCTGACAGCATGACTTTATTTAAAGCATAAGGAAATGACCGGCTGGAAGAAGGGTGAGAAGAGACAGTTAGCATCTGAGAAGAGCCAGGGACCACCTGGGAACCAGGTCAGTGGCTCTTCATGCTGCAGGCTTGTGCTGGAGAATAAAAACAGGGCGTGCATAAAATGCAACCATGTCACTTCAGACACGAATATATGTGATGCGAAGGGAGACTTGATAAATCGTGTTCATTTAAGTTCCTTGCTCTATGATTGATCATTCAGGGTTCAGCAGTTCAGCCACCACAGTCACAAACCAAAATAAAGGATTCCAGACAAGTTTTATATATTGGATGGTCCATTCAGTTTAAAGATGAAAATGAAAGTCCTGACCTAAAGCAAATGGGTAACTTAAGGTTAGTGGAACCCACAATTTGTCTGGAAATACATGAAGGAACAATTTTCCAGTATTTTGTAATTATTAGCCTTTAAAGAAGTACTGATTTTCTTAATCTAACAGTGCAATAATTTATTTAAATGTTGGAATGTTGGATAGGTTACAGTGCTGCAAAAGTTCCTGTAAAAAAAATATTTCAATTAAATTTACAGTGGACCAAACAGATAGTCATTATCATTAGCATGAATATGAGTAACTTCTTTAAAATTAATTTATGCCAGTGTGACTGACAGTAACATTTAGTACGTTATTTTCAGCTGAATTTAAAATTATTTTAAGTGTTTGGAGAGGTTAAGCTTTAATTTTCTTTAAAGCACAGACATGTCCCTCACTTAAATCTACCAGCTTTGTTCAAATCGTATCAGATTTTGTCCTGCCAACAAGATATACACCATGGTCTATCTCTAACAACAACAATCCTTTGGCCATGAATGTAAACCATCAGATGAATTAATCACAATATAGAGCAAAGTGCTTGGTCCAAGATGACTCAAGCACTGATTGCTATGGAAATAAAGTGAGGACTCCAGTTCCTGAGATTTTGGGACTGCAGAATGCTGTCTTTATCAAACAGACAGAATAATCTGTCCTCCAGGGCAAGCAAACAGTATGGGAAAATAAATATTTGAGTATAGCTATGGGAAGAAAAGTTATCTTCCAAACAGCACAGAATAGCAAAGCCTGTAGGGCTGAGACTAGAAAAATGTAATGTCTATGCACACATAGACAAATATATGCATATATATGTATACATTTATACTCATAAATTTACTAAATATCTACAATGTAGACATAAAATGTATAGTTGTATGCATGTACATATATTATATATGCAGCTATAATACATGATGGATATATATGGATAATTTAAACCTATGGAAACTCACAGTGGTGCATCCCACAGCTATTTTAGTCTCTATTTAAAGGCCAGCTAAGATATTTACCTGTTTTTCCTGCACCTTCTCGTTGTGGAAGCTTCTCATTCACTGAACCTGCAATTGGAAAAAAGAATTAACCTGAAAAATATTGGTTTCACTTCTAATATGTCTTCTGAGGAACACAGTTCAGCTTTAATGATTCATTTTTGTTCATTACAGCATAAAATATCAGCAAATTCTTCCCTTGCAAACCAAAGATTTTATCTTTGCCTGACTTCGGCAGTTGTGTACGATCAATTTATTGTCAGGTGCTAGTTCTTGTCCACCACAGGATCTGAGAAACAGATAACATTAAACACTACAAAGGCACAAGTGCAAGAACATGCTGACATGCTGCAGAGTCAACATCTCCCTCCCCCACTGACCCAGCGAGGACAGGTCCTGCAGTAAGACACATCGCCCTGGCACTAATCCCTCACAGTCCCTTGTGCAGGGCAGCACCCTTCCTACACACACAGTCTTGCCCACACACCTCGGCTGCTCTGAAGGGCTTCTTCAGCCTCTAGCCCAGTCCTGGCTCAGATTAAAAACTGCGCCTTTCTGCTTTAAATACCTCATACAAAGCCCTCCAGAAACCCTATGCTGGTGTGGAGAAGTGTGTATGTTGGGGGAGGCAGGGACAGCGCCTTATTCTGAGTTTGAGCCTGAGCTGGTTGCAGAAGACATTCCCAGAGTGGTGGCCCTTGGGAAAGGAGACAGCAGTGGTGAGAAGGGAGTTAAGAAGTTTGCAGGAGATGGGTTTTAACAGATTATTCTACCAGCCTGGTCTCCAACCCAACCCAGCATTCAGTCTTGATTTCAAGTCATCAAGAAATGGAGAATCTAATGGTTTTCTTAGTAGTTTTTACAGGAGGTAGTTGTCCTTAGAGTTTAAAATAGAAATACTTCCTTATTTCTTGCTTATGTCTCATTATTACAATTTGGATGATTCTAACTCCTAGCTACTTCTTACTGACAGATCTCTGCTGTGTTAAAAAAACACCTTTAAAAGTAGTATTTTTCTCTCTGAAGAGCCACATGGAGTGATCAAAAATTAAAAAGCATGTCAATTGATTCCTACCACATAGTCTCTTCTTATGTACACCTGCTTAAATGAAAAAAACCCACATCTGACAGATGTTTGGAATTGTGTGACATAATTTGGTTACCCTAATTTTCTTAATGTATTTCCCTCTGGAATAACTGAATTCACTGGGTTTAAAACAAACAAATAGACCCAAACCTTGCAGCACAGTAAATCTGTTCTAAAAGGACAATTTAAATAAGAAAACCCACTAAATCACATTGAACTGATGGGTTACTTCAACATGAAGTTCAGACACAGGAGTCTGCCAGAGGGAAGACAGCTAGCATCACGAATCTGGCATGCTGATTTTGAAGCCTCCGTAAAAGAATACGTGACAATGCAGTCAAGTTGGTATTACCTTCTGAAGGATTCAGCTTTTAATACATCTTTTATATCAAAAATATTCTAGTTTAGAGTTGCTTCCTTTTTTGGCGGTAGTGTATTTTTATTTTATTACATTTGAATCACCAGAATTCAATATACTTAGTGATGCATTGGTATTAATTCAGACAGGAAAAATAATGTCATTATCATTGTAGAAATTATATCCAAGGTTGTTTGGGGTAGCTTGCTCTAAACAGACTGCAATACTAATCCGTGTTGTTCACTCTGACAAGGAGACAGATTCTTGGATTTATGCTAGCTGAAGCCAGAAGATCTGAGCTTTTTGGTGCTTGGCTTGAATTTGATAAGAGGCTCAGCTTGAACTCAAATAAGATGTTTCAGTTTTAGGAAATACTGCATACAAAATTACAGGTTCTTCTAATTGCACTAAATACCAGTGATCCAATTTTTCCTCAAATCTCATCCATTTAAAATTAACTCTGTAGTTTCTCAATTTAATTTTGATGCACAGGCCTATAATTATAATTCTCTTGCAAATACAGAGATTTTAGGTCTGATTCTTATCCACACTAAAGTGTTTTACACCATTTGCGAGTAGAAATGAGTCTCAGCATGGGTAATGTGTATGATGAACTGCCACTCATAGCCCCCTTGTGCTAAAAAGAGTGTTAATCCTGTTTGACACCAGTGTTGTGTCTCTATTTACATTCAGAATGACTATTATAGATTGAACTTAAAATTCAGTTTATACCCAAGTAATATAACACATTGATGAAATTTATATAGTATTCCACATCTTAACCCAAAGCTGAAAAATCTTTCCAGATTTCATTAACACCAAGATGCGTTCAGATTACTCCATCTGTATGTGAAATGGTGAGAAATAATGGCTATATGATATTCATGTACAGTCAGGGAGAATTGAATTATTTTTTCTATTCTTTGCTTTTTTTCCCCTAAATTCTGATGGAAAATTGATGCATGGAGGAAGACAGTGGCATTCAAAAAAGCTAACTTTATCATAGTGAATCTAATTTCACTGTGAAATTAAATGAATGCTAGGAAAATTACGTTCACTGGGCTAATACTAATTTTTTAATTGTCTTAGGAAGCTAACAAAAATATTCACATAATTTCCTACAACGGGAAATCTGTGCCCTTCACAGAGTTTCACCTGAAATTTTCGATTTATGCAGCAGAAACATTTCTCGTTGTCTCCAAGCTGGAGGTGAGGAGAGGTTATTGAGCTTGTATCATTTTTTTCTACCATTTTCTGAATATATTTAAGGTAGAAGTACTTCTAGCTTAAATGGTGATAGGAAGTTGCATTTGCAAATTTCTAGGAGATTGTATCTTCAATACTCACAACTAATGCTTATATTTTCAGCTAGGCACAAAACAGACACAGCAACTCATAACTTATCTAAAAGTTAGGCAATACAAACAGCTTCCAAGTTTTCAGTGCATTGTAAGCAACCAAATCACCACCCAAATATATTTATGGAATAGGAGACAGCAAGGAGGGATATCAGATTCAGCAGCATTATTTTAATAAGGAGAATTTAGTACCATTCTAGCATGTACATTTGCTTAGCCATCTATTCATTTATGATTCTGATGAATTTTAAAAAAAAAAAAAAAAGTTAAAATATTCATGCCTTGGTTTATTGAAAACCCCACAATTCCACCCAGTTTCACTCTAAGAATTTCTGAGGCACAATAAATCTTCAGGGAATGTGATGTTTGTGATTTTATCACATCCATTTTCTATAGTTCTGGTCATATGTGACTGGACTTAAAAGGGAAGGTGAAAGACTATTATTACCTAGTTTAGATAATGATTTCTGATCTCCTAATACAGAATATTTGATATATAATCATTGAATGCAGCTAGCAAGACACAGGAAAGTAAACTTTCTATGCTGTTCTTTATCTCACACATGGGTGTGTCTGACTGTATTTATAGGGGAAGGACTATGTACAGGGACAGAAGATCTAGATAATTCAAGGATGGATATTTTTCCCCGACAACAAAAGCAATATAACGTAAATTTTAAAAGTTCATTGCCTTCCCAAATATGTTCATTTTTGTCATATTATCTGATGATAATACTATACAGACAGGAAGAGTTCTGAATTTTTAAAGGTACTTGTATTTTGGCCTTAAAAGATGATCATGCCATCTTAACTGTAAGGTAGCAAAACTGCTTCACAGAATAATAAAACATGTCTCCATACCTCTGCAATCTCACTGACAAAAGCCCAGAATAGTTAATAGGGCATAAAACCCCTGCAATAGGCACACACTGTATTTTCCAATGATAATTTAACACCTGCTTCTCAATTTCTGCCCCATTTCCCAGGACTCTGTGCCTGTGGAATTTCTGCAGTTCCCTGCAGTGCTGATAACAGAGATGGGGAGTTGTAAAAATGTCTTTTTTATGTCTGGTGTTCTTTAGTGAAAGTATTGGGGAGACATTCATCATTTTTAAGGAGCTTTCTTTTTAATGCTGTCATGGGAATGTGTTTGATTTACTCTCCTTCTCACCACTGCTCCTGCAACAGTGGAGATTATTTCCATGGAGTGGAATAGCATTCTGAGATTTATCATGTGTGTTTTAGTGGTACCGAGTGTTGGTGTGGGAATAACTGGGAAGGATGGACGTGCCTCTTTCAGGTAAAGATGTAGTAATTAAAGCGAAAGTTTTACATAAATCAGTTGGAGAGTCCTGCATTTTTTAATGCTGCTTATAACTTTCATCCTTCCACACCTTGTGTCTCTAGCAAAAAAGACGGCTTCAATAAGAGCAACCGGAATAACACAATGAGCAAAAAATGGCTCATACAGCTATTGTAGATACATAAAAAATATACATGTGACACTTTTCTGTCCCAGGACCTGAGACAACTTTAGGAAGCATTATGTTATGCAGCTAACCAATATTAACAATTAGATAAACTGAGAAGTTGTTTCACCTATCCAATATCATAGCATGGATAGGGGATGGAACCAGGAAACCAAACTCCTAACTGCCCCTCCTAAATTCTGCTCCATATTTCCTCTATTAAAATCCAAGTTCTTCTAGGCTGCCATGCTCTTCTTTCCTATTTCTGGATATTCACCAAAGTCAAAGGTGGTTCTACTGGGAGAAAATGAAAGACAAGAAATTATCCCATAATTTAGGAACAGCACAGTTGATTAGACATGTATTCAAACCTTATCTGAAATTACTGAAGAGCTAACCTAGAATTGAAAAGCAACACCGAACATTTTCATTAAAAAGAGAAATTTTCACACATTCCATGGTATCACATTTCCTATGAGAAAATCATTACAAAAGCATGTTCACAATTGACTCTACCTGACATCTTGATTGTCTGTGCACATTCTCCTCTAAAGGGAAAGGGTGGCAAAAGTGATCCTGGGAGAAGAAAGTCTGGTACATGCAAACTGAGAAATTTGCATAAATGTCTCTGACATAGCTATAGCATCATGTCTGCAGAATACATAGAAGCAAGCAAAAATATATAAACATGCTAGTGTCAGGGTGCTACTGCTACAGGAGATCTGCCTGCAAAATCAAAAAATAGCAGGGTAACACCTGCAATGAGGCTAGCAATGACACAGTGTATTAGACTGAGTAGGGACAATAGTGTTGGAAGAAATGGCATTCCTGAAATACTAGTTAAAACAGGAGTACATCTACTCAACTTTAGTATATCCACTAATATTTTCATTGTAATTCCTGTGCATAGTGGTACTAAAGAAAAAGTACAAAAGTGAATCAGCGGTGATCTGGAAAACATCAGCAGTCCTTCTTGGGGAAAAAAACCCTCTGTTAGCCTAAACAGATGGCAATTTTGCATATACACTGGGAAATGGGAGAAGGGTGCAGTCGTGCTTCAGGCTTTCATTCTGCAATATAAGAGCAAAGTTTTGCCTTATTGTACCACATAACTTTCTGAGAAAATCTGTAGCTGCCTTCTCTGCTGAATGAAAAGGTTTCTCCAGACCTCTTAAGACTGAGCCCTTAGTGACTACCACTGCAAAACCCCCTAACATTTCAAATCTACTTCCAAACTCTGCTGTAGCTGGACTTCTTTCCTGAGGGACAAAGGAGAAGTGGTGAGCAGTAAAACATGAGAGTACTGATACAAGCAGGGGAGGAAATGTGCAGAGATAATCCCAAAGTGTCTCATAATAATTGGAAAATTACGATCTTCCATGGAGCAAAATCAGACTCTGCATACTCATCTGGGCCCTGGAGCAGTCTATTTATCTCTGAGCTACTAAATTAAAATTGAGTGCTACTATCACTTTCTCCTTAGCACTTCTGTAAAACTAACTCCCCTTCCCACCCCTCCAAAAATGAGCTGAAGCAGTCTGGCAGTTTATCTGATATGCACATGAATATACCTTTGAGAGGAATTAGGGTTTGGTTCCTGTAGAGATAGAATAATTCTAGTATTAATCTATCAGTTAACCTGGAACTACGCTGCCGCTTCTCAATAATACCAAATATAAATAGAAAAAGTGAAAGTACAGTAACTAACTCAGCAACATGTGTTGTGACACATCTGCCAAACAATTACTTGTTGAACTCTCAGCATCAGCATAACCCCTTTTTCACTGATATCAAGTGAAAGGGAGGAAGCTACAAACTGGTATTGCAGAGAAAGCAATGAAGGCATGCTTTAAGAGAAGCCCTGGCTATGAACATGAAAAAGCACCTGTACTCAAGAATACATTGAAGCACAAAAATGTTACCCTAACCCTATGTCTTCTGAAGATGTGATCCAGTTATAAACAATAATTGCACTAAAATGAATGCACATTTTTTTCTATTTTAAGGCTTCTGAACGTTTTGTATTATTTTTCACAGTTGACTGTCTTTCCACAGTGACTTTTCAGACTGGATCAAAAGAATTAGTCAGAAGAGTATTCTTTCTGGCTAAAGTTCATCTACAGGCAAAATGCATGGGAGATTCTGCAAATCATTTAAACAAGATAGACCTTAAAAGTGGAATTAACTTTTTACAGTCTTTGCTGAAATTTTCTCAGTGGTCTCTTCCTTCCTCCATCTATTTATTAAACACATCAATATTGTGGTTGAACGACTGAAGTAGATCAGACCAGGTGAATTCCCTCAAAGGCCTTAATCCACTTTTTTTTCAGCTTCATTTAAATTACACAGTTAGCTTTTTAAAGCTATTTCTTCCACTCTCTGACAGAGAACGATGCTGCAACACAAACAGAAATACAATACATAGACCTCAATTTTTTTTTAGAGCTATTTCTGTGCAATTTTGTCAGTCTCAAGGAAGGTGAATAGCAATTCTGGCAGCTGTTCACACACTGGGGATTTATATTTATTATCTATGTCAATGAAATAGGGTCAGAAGCAAATTCCTAAAAAACAGTGAACCTGTTAATTGTCCTTATGAAACAGCAGCACATATGGCAATGAATTTGATCTGCCAATTAATTTCTACAGACAATTATTCCATTATGTTTTTAATGCTTTGTTTCACTTTTATTTCTCCTCTGGGTTTGGTCATTCATGGGATTTGCTGTGGGAGTTCTTTCACTGGGCTATGTTACAAATTAGGACATTCACAATCTGTATTTTTTGTGGGTGTGGGTTTTTTTCTATACTCCAAATACTTAAAAGATCAAAAAGCAAAGCCCTCTGAATTTTTTTTCAATGTGTTTATGTGCAGAGAGTTTAAACATAAAGAAAGGACTACCTCATCAAGTCAGGTGCATGGTTTCAGACACTGACACATAAATATTGTACAAATAACCACTGCAGAAAACCTCTTCAATGGCTAGATTATAGTACAAACGAAGTAGATGGGTCATAGAATCATGGGGAGGTTTAGGGTGGCAGTGACCTCAGACATCATGCATGGCTAGTTTAAAAGCTAGACCAACTTTCTCAGAGCCTTGTTCAGTTGAGTTCTGCAAATCCCCAAGGATGGGGCATCCACAGCTTCTGCCAGCACCTGTTTCTGGGCTGAACCACTTTCCCAGTGAAGAATTTTTTTCCCTAAGTCTAATCAGATGCCACAGATAAACTCTGCTATTCATGAGACAACGAGACATTGAGACCTGCCCAGCGAAACAAGTCTTACCAGGGCACCGGGGAGTTTTGTGGGCCACAGCAGTACCACTGATAGGACGACCGTTGGGAGTGACACACCAGCAGTATCCAGTGTAACTATGGCACTGAACCTGTCGGAAACAACATGAATCACGCGCAGTTTGTCAGACATATGTCTGTTATCCCACAGCGTTTATGACATGAGTACAAAAGACTAATCCAGCAAACTATATTGACAAAACCTAGAATAATAAACCATAATGGTCCTAATCTCAGTCCTACATATGATTCTTTAGCATAAAGAAGAGTTTATTGCAAGCAAAGTGTGGTGAGTCCTTCAGAAGCCAATGGAAGAGAAAACTATTGAAATATGTGGTTGTTTACACTCTATTTCAGAAGAGTGAGGTGCAGGTGTTATGAAAACCTCACAACGAAGTTCCTCAAGGGACACATAAACTGTTCCTGAAGCAAGCAATCTTGAGGTTTTTTCCACACAGAGAACATATTGTTCCACCCACTGAAGGAGCAGGACAGAGTGCTTCTGCCAGCATTATTCATATCCCAAGCTGTCAGAAAGGAAACTCTTGGAATTCCTCTTAGAAATCAATTGCATTATACTTCCTGAGAGCCAATATCACTTCCCTCACCATGCTTAAAATGAGAAGTCTTGTGCACACCTCCGCAACTGAAATGCAGTACAAAGGAGGCAGAAGGTGATCCTGATTGGAATTTATATCATGGGGTAAGCTTCTAACTGTGTCTCTTCTGAATTCCATGATCTAACCTAAGTAAATTCATCTCAGACCATATGCTTGTGCAGAAATTCAGCTGAGAATAGGGAAGAATCCTGTATGATTCATGCTTTAGCACTAAGATATGGACTCTGGTCACAAGATTTCTGGTTCGAATCAGGAACAGACCAGAAATTCCAAGCATTTTACCATCTGATGACTATTCAGGGGGCTACAAGAATGACTCAGCTGTCTCAGCCTAGAAGAACAGGGAGAGTATCACATGAACAATGGTAATGTTGGCTCTTCTGCTTGCCAACTCTGAAAAAAAACTTGGCAAAAACCGTGATTTTTCCTTCCATTTTTTAACGTCAGTGTTAGTACAAATTACATTTCATTTTGAAATTACATTTCCCTTCATTACATTTGCCTCTTCTTCATCCTCTGCAAACACACATATTCTGACTTTCTGGTCATGCAAGATACTGAATGAAAAATTTTCAACCTGACTATATGTGCCATCATCATTGCATTCTGGGATAAACACTTGTTGAAATTCCTTGCGAGCTTGTTCCTGGGTGTACTTCCTCTCAGCCACACATCTGGAAACATCTAGGGAAAGGGAGAAGACGAGTCAGTTGGATGATGCAATATGAAGAAAAGATAGGTGATAATCTAAATTAAGAAAAAGGAAGAAGGCTCTGTGATTCACATAAAGAGAGTAAGAAATATAAACAGTGAAAATGTGCAATCATTTGCGTTATTTTTAAGAAAAAAAAAAAAAATGAAAGACAATAATTTCTGGACAATAATCCAGAACTGGGAAATGAGATGGAGAGATACCTGGAGAGACAACCTTGCTGCTTCAACTGCTGCCAAAGGGCAGAAGCCCAAACAGGGCTTCTCCTATGAATCTAACACAGCAATAGCTGCCACATTGTGCCCCATAATATTCTTTCAGTGCTGGTGGCAGCACCAGATTTCTTGTGCTTCAGAAAAGGCAAAACAGGCAGCAGGAGTACAGCTGCCTTCTATTTCCCACTGTGAGTTTGCACATCATTTACTGCAGTTAGGCAGTGATCTCAGTTGTGATACAGGTGTGCCCACCAGGCTGGTAAAAAAAATAAAATAAAATATACTGTACATCACAGGGACTTGTTGGGGAGGTGATTCAATAATAATTTTGGACATGTTTAATTCATATTATGTTAAAATTCAGTGTAACAGTTTATGATTTAGACATGGCATGAGTCAAGTCTACTACATGGTCTTTTTTTGTCCATTGTGTGGTTTCTTGCACCATCTCCTGAATTACTTGGTACTGGTCTCCATCCAAGACAAAGTAGCAAAGATTTAATTCAGTAGAGTTTCTTTTGTCTAATGAATTATATTGTCTGCTACACATACTTTATTTCAATTAGGCAGCCAAGGGTTGAGAAAAGACACATAACGTAAGCTGCTGTACCTTTTTTTGTTTAAAGCTGCTACAAATTTTACATATTGCTGATGCAGAATCAATACTTCAGGATCTCCTTGAACTAAGCAATTTCAGGAGAAATGAGAATACCAGGCAAGCTTAAGGTAGTATTAATGATTTCAAGATGTGACTGTAACATCTGAATGAGAATGATCTCAAGCAAACCATCAGTGAAATGTGCTGCTTCTGATGCCTGTTTTGTTTAAAGACTGTTTGACAGTAACTGGCTAGTTCCTTCTTAGGGCTAAAACTATCCATCGATTACCTGTGAGGCAGGGGCATTGTGATGATTCCTGAATATTTGTGCAGTTCTTAGAAAGCACAGGGACAGGCTTTATAGTCCATGCAAGTTGCACATTGAACAGAATCTGAACAGTGAGGTAACACTTTCACTCCCCCATTTGATACCAGCATATCTTGACAGGGTTTTGGCATCTAACAGTCCCCAGAAGACCACAGGTGAGCCAGCTAAATTGCCAGTCCCCCAAGCACCCTCTCTGTGTCAGTATCATCCAGACATACATGTGCAAAATCAGCATGGAAACTTGGTGCAACTGCAGAAGTCATTTGCACAGGATGAATCCTTCACTGGTCATCTCTCCACCAAGCGTTGGACAACCCACCTGGCAACATTAGCATAAAAAATTCCCTTCAAGTCTAGGGAATCTGGTGTGGAAGTGTAGCATAATGAGGACAGAAATTGGTCCTCAGCATCTGCATCCTGAAAACAGAATTGGACCCCTTAATTCTAATCTTCTTATTGATTTTCCTTCTGGTCTTGGATTTGTGTGTACTACTTCTGTGCATTAGTTTACTCTTCTCACAGGAGCATTATATGAGAGTTCACGTTGGCAAAATGCCCAAAATACAAGTTGTTTCACTTTGAAAAACTATGTTTCAGTCTTTTAACAACTTTAATCGTATTATGCTTTTTCTTCAGAAGGGATATACACAGAGATGCAATGTTACCTAAAATGGACAGAAATGTTCAACCATCCAGAAATGTGAGAAAAATAATAAGGAACTGAATTAATTTGTCCTCTGGTACTTTAATAAATTGTTTCGTCAAAGGAAAATTATAGCCAATGTACTGTGCAGCTCAGGTAAAGTCTGTTAATGTATGCACTGCCAAAGTTTTTTGGGAAACAAAAAAAAAAAAAAAAAAGAAACATTTTAAGCAAGCTTTGGTGTCGTAAGCCTTCTTCTGAGCATGGTTTGGTTATACAGTACTTAATAACATGTGGTTTTAATGTAGCTAGTATTTTAACTGAAAATAAATCACTCCTTTGTTGGACCTCTGTCCTCGTTTTTCTAGAATGACATGTGGTTTAAATGTCTAAAAGGAAAAGTGATATAAATTCCATCACATAAGGTCTCTGGTATAGTACCAGCAGGGTTGTAAATTATCTCCAATATTTGAATTATCATAAAAACATGCCAAGGAGAAAGATAAGTTCTCCAAAAATGTCCACCACTTGTTCCTAAACAGCCCGATGCTCTAAAGGCTTTCTATTTGTGGATGATCTAATATGCTTTAAAATCAACAATGATCAAATTTAGTGGAATTTAAAATTCATGTTTGAAGCCTTATTTTGTATTATATAACCATGGAAACATTTTAAAGCTGTTGGGCATTACTGTGGTTCAGTATACCCAAAATAAACTCATGAGGAAGATCTCTTATCAAGTTAAGCATCTGAAACTGTGTATAGTCAAAATATTATTCCCAGTTCTGTTTTTTTATTTCACCAAGGTATTACCATAGAGGAATAACTATGACACAGAGATCTGGTCCAAACCTGATAGAAGAAATGTATTAGGGTGGTCCAGATAAAAAGAAGACATATAAAAACATTCTTCCTCAGAATACTAATGAATATTAGATTATTAATTCAGAGGAGCTAAATTCCTTCCAAATAAAACATCACTGAAGCCAAAAGAAGTTACAATATTTTTTATAATAAATTTGTAAGATTACACCATCTGAGCATCTGGCTCTGTGTCCTGGTTGCAATACCTTCTAAATCTACTTCAATTTCAACCAATTGATTGGTTGATTTCAAACAAATTTTCCAAAGGAAAAGAAGAATTCAAGAGATTTAAGTGCTAGACATATACGTAAAATAACAGCTTGAAAAAGGGTGAGAAAATTAATTCTTGCCATGACTGGGAGAAAGGCTGAAACGAGGTATCAGACAAGAGACAGATGTAGGGAAAACTTGAAGCTCCTAACAGGCAAAAGTCAGTGATGGGGTGAGACCCTAATCCACAGGAAAATGAACCTTCCACAAGGTCAATGCTCACATTCACTCAGCGAAGCCAAATATGGGACACTCTGCGAATTCCTGTGAGTATACCCAGACAATTCTTGTCTACGGGCCCCTCTGTGCACTTTGCACAAGTGTAACTAATAAATAGGACTCACATGAATCTCAAATTAGGAGGATGAGTTTAGGCTTAAGTAGCTTGCCAGAAGGAGGTTTATAGGAATAATATATAGGAACTAAGGGGATACCAGGGAAGTCTCTCACATACAGATCCAACTTTCCTCTTTATCTAGAACAGAAATAATTCAGATCAGGATGGACCCTGATTATTTTGAAATGAAGACCAAGAATGAAAAGTGGCGGGACTTACCTGGTACCTCTGTGCTGATTAATCAGCTCACAGCTTTGATTTTGACCATCATGGATCCTGACCAAAGCGGGCCAAACTATTTTGGGGTGAACAGTGTGACACTGATGACACACAACATGAGAGCAGAGGGGACTCCAAGTCTGCAAGGTGTTGGAAGGATGAAAAGCACTGTGCAACACTGTGCATCACTGGAATAAGTCAGCCTTGTTTCGCTGTTGTTATATTTGATATTTATTTCTGAAGAAAAAAAAAAAAAGCTTTTTTTTTTTTTTTTTTAAATCTGTTTTTGTTTAAAATTTTGGAACCACCTAGCAGAAAAATAAGGGGCTTGAAACTGTTACTGGTTTCTGACTAGAATTCCACTATACTTTATTTCTCTCCCTAGCTTCAGTATTAATAAGGGAGCCAGCAGGCTCAAGCTGGAATCTGATATATGACTTGGTGAAAAGTTTGTTTGGTTCCAAGACTTGTAAAAAGCTGGCTGAAATGAAGCCTTATTTACCTATACTCAGACAATGAAAAAAACTAATTTTGTGGATATATATGCCCAGCTGTAATTTTGAATTATGTCAATAACTCAGTGAGACTTAATCCTCTCAACTCCAGGTAGATGAGCTTTTACATCCCAGAAGCTTGCTGGGAAAAAAAATTCTCCTGGCATAGAAACTGAGCATGAAGATGCATGAGTTTACCTTAAATTAGCTCACCTGGACTGTATTAGCTGTCAAACTGGATTGGTAAAATGCTCAACGCATTTTAGCACAGTATGTTGACCAGTGTGTTGACTGTACCACTGTGACTTAACACCAGGACTGCAAAGGTAGCTAGAGGTTTAAGACAAATACATCTTGGAGTGTATACCTGAAGACAAAAATGGATGCATGGCAGTGGACAGAAGTACACAGAACTGAGGAGAATACAGTGTTGTAGCTTTTGGGGCATGTCTTTCTGAATTGCCCTGGTGACAACTCTGGCTTCCAGATGAGACCAGTGTCTGGAAGGCACAGGTGGAATGTAAAGCCATCTTAATCCTGTGCTAAGGTTCTATACACAACAGGGAAGACTTTCACCTATGAAGTGAGGTAGTGCCAGTACACTGCTGCAGGATCCAGAACCAGATTCTGTCACGCATGACACCTGGGAGCACAGGATTTCCTGCGATAGCACTGAAGTCAATAGGAAAGTGCAGTACCCAAGGAAATTCTGGAGACAGAATTGGCCTCACAAACAGCACTTGGAACTAATCTCATTTTATGCCTTATTTCCAACAGTACAGCACCAAAATCACTGAGCTTCAGGAAGAAAAGAAACTATCCATCAACTTCAACTCTGTTGCTAATCCTTGAATAATATATCACACAGAGAGAAGTTTATTACTGCAAAGTAGAAGTTTATCTTTAAAACAATGACACAAACTCATCAAGGGTGTAAACACCATCTCTAAAGTGACATTTAATGCAATTGAATTTACAGCAACTTTGGGGCTCCATGGGGAGATCTAACCCAGATTCTCTCATGGAAAAGTAAACAGCTTGCCAAAAGAACAGATAAATCTCCTGTAAAGATTTTGATTTAGTTCATCTGGTATTTCTTGGTTTGCTATATATTTCAGTAAGAATAAAAGTACCTTTCCCGGTCCCAATACACTGAGCAGACTTTGCTTGTTTTCAGAGAGATTACTGTGTGTGACATGGGCTTGTTATGTATTTATGCATAAAATACACTTCACAGTTTATTTAGTTATTTTATTATACATGGAATATCCTGCTGAACAGATCAGAAACATTTACCACTTTGTTAAAACTACTTATAAAGTGGTTAAACTTAATCGTTTGAAGAAAAAGTTCCCTTGAGGGCTTTCCACAGATACTTAGCTTTCTTATGCTAAAGAGAAAGCTTTTGTAAAGTCACATAGATGTGACTAAAGATAAAATAAGGGTGTTCTAATAAACTTAGAACAAGCAGACCTAGTATAGACACTCATAATCCAAATATCTCTTACTGTTTCTCTGTAGTTTCCCTTATTGCCCCTCCATTATGCCAGAATACATATATATGCTTACTTGCCCTTATATTTAGAAATATACAGTACAACAAGCTGTTTAAAGTTAGCTATCCACCTGAGCACTTTACTGAATTGTCCTTACAAAGAATCAGAATTTTTTTCTACTTCTGTGTTTCTTTCCCACTGCTTACCCTTTTGCTAACTGGCAGTGATATAAGTCAAAAAGTCTTAATTTGTAGTTAATTTAGCACAAAAATGTTTTATTCAGAGCACAAGACACACTTTGGTTTATATGGCATACACTACTCATACCATCAACATTTTCTATGATATTTGGCCTAGATCAATATATATTCCAAAGAACTGATTATGTATACCAAAAAAGCATATAAATAGCTGTAGCCTCAGGTGATAGGAAATACATAGCAAGCTATACGTGCTCGAAGTTTCAGTTTCAAAGATGTAGAGATTATTAGCCTCTTGGGATGGAAAGGATGTCAGCACAGACATTTAGTCCGACACAGCCATAAAATAAAGACTTGCTGCTTCGTGACAAGGGCTGGCCAACTCTTTCACTATTTATTTTTATTGCTGCATTCTGGATTCAAACAAAACAGCAGAGCAATCTTAGCCTAAATTCTCCTCTATTGGCATCTAACAGAGGCAGGCAGTGTGGGGTTTCTTTGTTGTTTTCTTTTTTTTTTCCACATTTTGCAACCACCCAGCAATTTAGATAGCTAAGCTTTAAGATAAAATAAGGAATGCTGTGCTGGATTGCTTCTTGGCACAATATTTCTCTCGATTTGCTAACAGTCACATCTGGAGAGATGCAGTCTGACTAGAACTGAATCAATTATTTGTAAGAAAAACTAAAGCTACAGATTTCTTATTTTTTACATACCAAAGGCCAGACTAAATTTTCTGAGAAGAACAGAGATTTGATAAAGAGTTTGGAGAAGTCTAATATGGGCCAACTTATAATTCTGAAAAGGCTTGAAACTATTTGTGGTTCCTAGTCTTCAGTGCAGTATTAGTGCTTTAGCACTAGTAGTTTCTACTTCACTTGCTTTAAGATGTTCATTTTATATCAAACTTGAGACTTAAATTGAAAATACATGAGCAGAAGTGAAAACTCCACAAAATGAAAAAATATTACTTTCATACAATTGCACTAGTGTACATTTGATTCTAAAAAGATACCTTTCTTCTGCCTAAGAATGCTCTTGTATGCCTTGTTTCTGTGCAGTCTGTCTTTGACAAATTCTGCTTGGAGAAATATCAGAAAAAATTAGTATTTTAAAAAGAGATAAATTCCACCTCCAGCAAATTGTGGATATTATTTCAGTGTTATTTGTCCTGTGTTCCATGTACCAGTAGACACATTTAAAAGAGCAAAGGATATTCCACAAAAAATATTCCAAATGTACTGAAAAATTTGACCACCTCCATTAAATACCTACTAGAAAGTATAATCAGAAGACAACTCCTCTTGATTTCAAAGGTTACATAACTTGTAATTTCTGTATGTAGATACCTTTTGTTCACCAAGATGCTGAATATTTTGTTTTTCAAATTAACACTTTTACTACAGTAGCTTGATACATAACAGCTTGACACATAACATAAATGAAGACTCAAAACCAAAATGAGGTTGAGGCTGAAGAGTGTTTGTATCAGGATTGCTAGCATTACAGTTTGGAAAATTGCAGTCATCCTACCAATTAAACACAGTGTCTACAGTGAGAAAATATGTCTGAAAAAGGAGGAGACAGCTCCTAGCTAAAAGTATTTTAAGATAAAAATTTGCCCTATAACCAATTTTTTCCCAGAAGGTTTATTTTCAGAAAAACCCAAACTGACACCACTTCTCAACACATTCACATTTTAATATATTTTTTTCCCAAATAATAAGAAAAACCTGCATTCCTCCTTTTTTTTTTTTCCTCATAAAAGATGAGAAAAAAAGAAAAGGCACAGGAAAAAAAGGAAAGGTGAGGACAGGTGAAAACTGCTCTGCTTTCAATCTGCAGACTGTGCAAACTCTCACTGTGTGTTCAGGATTATTCTGTAGACTGACACCTTGATCCAGTCTCACTTTCACTCAGTTCAGAAAAGAAGCAAACCTACTCACTACATCGTTCTCTCTCCAAAGGAAGCATCTTGGGAGCACATTCTGCCTCCCAAAGGCAGCCCACAGGGCTGCCCTCACAGCAGCAGGTGGCCTTGCCAAGCCAACGTCCCTGCCCACACTCTGACCTAAGGGATGTGCAAGTGCACTTCAAGCTCACACCCAGCTCCAGGCAAACCTGAGTTTGAGGGCAGTTTCCATGGGAAGACAGGATAAGGTGTGCACTCAGAAACTATATCCAGCATTTACAACCCAGTTCTTTAGCTAGGAGGCAACAGTAAGATTTCCCCAAAGGGTGCTTAGATTCATGAATTATGGGACCAAGATTAATTTATGAGCCCAAAACAGCTACTGCCCAGTGATGTCTCCTTTCTCTTCAGAAAGGGAAAATCCTATCAGCATGTTTATCCAAGGACAGAAATGTACCTTAATTCATATAATTTCAAATTATTTAAGCATGTCCTTAATTCATCCATTAATTCATTGTACTAATAGCTCAAATGAGTGAAACTGCTCACTATTGCTGAAAGCCCCATTTTAATGAAACAAATGCTGTGTGTTTCTCTCTTTAAGGAAAGTAAATAGCAAATAGTAAAATACCTCTTTATGGGAAATTCCATTCATATTTTGATGTGCTTCAGTTCTTTATATGAATTGTGAGAATGAAGATAGTACCTTTTGTTATGTCTATGATAGCCCATAAAAGTATGGCATTTTTAAACAGCCAGGCTCTTTAAGATACCATAAATGAATTAAGCTAAACACGAGCTATCTAGGGTTTCCAATGGAGAAAGGGGATCTACATAGTTATAGAATAACAATGACACTACTGTGTGTGACAGCTCTCCTTGGTGTGCTCATGAAGCAGCAAGGTCCTGCTGGGGCCACCTCTGCAAACACTGAATACATACTCTGAGTGCCAGCCAGACTAAATGCCAAGCCACTCACAAATTAAATATCACTCTGTATAAAGCTCCTTACATTGCCATTTTGAGTACGGACCACTCAGAGATGTGTCGCAAGTCCAGTTTAACAATTGCCTGTAAACACAGGTTGCTGCTACATGATGACAGTGAAGAAAGGAAATGTGATGCAAGTTGGCAGTTGAAATGTTATATTGATCAGCAATTTGTATCAAACCTCCAGCCCTCATTAGAGAAGTCTTATTTTAGTGAAGTATTGGTAGAGAAGCCATGAAATCCAAACACCTCACCTGGGACATTTCAAGAACACTATGTTAGGGCAGAGGTACACTGGCAGGACTGTCCTTGTGAATTTGTTTTTTGTTCATCACAATGTCAGAATACTTTCACTGAGCCATTTGCTTAATACATTTGGAATATTAGTCTCCTATGCCCCAATTATGGGCCTGGTACATTCACTTAAAAACAAACTGAGAAAGGTAACAAGTATTCTTAAGGTTATTTAAGGAACAGGAAGAGAAAAAGAAGAAAAAGTATTTCTGAGTGCATTATCCTGCAGAGCTTGCAGACCACGTTCAGGGCAAACTCTAATTAAACCAACAGGAACTCCTCTTAGCTAACTCTAAGAGGGACATCTCCATAGGATATAGAGGCTTTGTAGTTCAGGTGAAACACTCCCAGTGCACAGACATCCAAAATTCAGTCACAACATTGCACATGCTCTTCAGCTTCCTCCTGACAAGCTGCCTATATCTCAGCAAACATTCATATAAAAAGCTTAAATGCTTAATTAAAGTTCAAACTACCCCGATGAACCACAGTGCCACCTGTTCCAATTCACCCTTACACCATTAGCAAAACTGCGATTGAACTGCTGCTGGCCAGTAGTCACTGTTTGTTTGATGGTCCATTAGAGAGAAAAACTGTGGTCCCTCCACTAGACACTCCTGTTACAGATATTTCTCACTTTGAACAAGATGCTAGCAGACTTTCTACACTTGAGACCTGAAGTTGCTGAGGTGGGAGATGAAAAGCTGTCCAATGGGAATGGAGTTATTCGAAGTTTCTGAACTCTGAAAAACTCCATTAATCCCATAGAAAATATTCCACTAACCTAGATAGGACTAAAGCTTGTTGTCATGTCAAAAAAAGGCACAGTTTCATTGAAAAAACCTTCAATCCCACTCGCCTCCACCCAGCATCATAATTTTAGGTTTCAAAGTTAATACACATTATTTACTGTCAGAGAAAACTGCTTGAAAAGCCTAAATTATTTGAAACCTTCTGCAGGAAAACATGAGTTCACATTTTCAGCGTTCATGGGAAAAAAACCTGTTCGATAGTGGAGAATAAATAGGGTAGCAAACCTGACAGATTTTAGCATAGGTGAAACTGATAGGAGTCTACAGAAATGAGTTGAAGCATTCTCTTTTTTTTTTTTTTTTTTGTATTTATAATGCAAAATTGTCATTACAATAGAAAACTGGAATATTCTTTGCACAATGTCATTCTACAGTAATATGACAATTTTACAGATTAATTCTGAACAGTTAACAAAGAAAAAAAAAAAAAAAAAACACCAAACAAAAACAGACCTCTTTATATGGGATATACTAGATGCTCCATTAAAAAAAACAAAACAACTTGTTTCAGGTAGTCTCATCTATCATGATTTGTAACAGACATTTAGGTTTACATTAGGCTTATTTGTAAGATAAAGAAGGAGATCCTCACTTAGCAATGCATCTCCCATTTCATCAGGGCAAGACCCTTTTACCTGATGTCTTGTGCACTTCAGTTTCCTACAAGCACAGCTTTTTGGAGTAACCTATACTGTGTTCCAAACCATGTAAAATCTCTATTAAATGTAAAACTGTAGCTACTGGCCCTATGGGAGACTGCAGTGCTGGGTAACACTTCCTACTCATAATGTGCAACTGCATCATTCAGAGATATAAATTAAAGGGGCTTTTTCCTTTTCAGAATGAAGCTTTTTTCTTTTTATTTTTTCTATAGACATGGTACTTCTGCATGATTGGTCTTATTTTCAGGACTAAGAAACTTCAACTTGTACTTTTTGCATGCACTAACAAAGAGTATCAAAGGCTCAGTTCAGTAAGTTACAAAGCCTTCCTGTGTGACATCCAGAGCTCTCCTGTCCCATCCTCACCAGCCATAGTGGAGGGAATAAGGCTGAGTGCTAAAGGACTTCTGCCTGTGTTTGTATTAGTCATAGGAATAGATCTACCCTGACATGTATCAGGACAGTCCTGTAAGAGTAGCTAGGCTCAGTTCTCAGATTGAACAGCATTAAACCCCTAAAGGAATGTGGTTCTGTGCATGCTGCCTGCTGGGAACAGTCCCTGGCCCATCTAACCCCTGGGCCATGTAGATACAGTCCTCAGGAAAGCGCTAGCTGGCCCATGCTCAAAGTGCAACAGGGAGCACTCTACTAGCTTACCTGTGTAGGCAGCCATACTGTACCCTGGCACTGCGTAATTAATTAGTGTAGACATAGCCTCTGTGTCTTTCTGACCAGTTTAAAAGCAATCATATTGCTTTTCCTCTTCTTGTATGTTTTGTTTCGTTGTCTGTGCTAGGCCAGATGAACTATGAAGCATTTGTGAATGCATGTAGTGGATCCCCACCACAGGTGATATTTTAACAGTATCCCAAACACAAATAATATTTCTGAGCTGTCAACATACTTTTATTTATTAGATTTATAATCTTGTTGCACAGTAAACATCTGCGTCAAGCAAGTGGCAAATCTTCAGAACTTCAGAGTTTAGATTTTGTTTGGAAAAGTATCCAAAAATGTGGATGTTCATTTACATTGTACACAGATTATTTGAGACCTTTGAAACTGCAAAAGCAGGCTGGAAATTTTATGAGATTGTAGCTTCTTACAGCATTTCCAAGCTTAGCAATGGATTCCAGCACTGCCTGGAAGTGGACTGCAAAAAAAACCCCTATTATAAAACTTTGTAATGTCTTCAGAAAAACTCACTATTAGAACAGTCTATTTTGATGTTTATTTTGTCAAAGATGAGTTGTTTTTCAGAACTGAGGGGAAGGTTCAGGGTTCATTCATTTTCAGATTTGTTTAAGCTGTTTTGATCTCTGCTGCAGCCATCAAGAACTAGAAGGACAGGAGTACGAGAAAAGCAAATGGTTTAAATTCTGCCAGTTTTCTGTCATTTAGTTTCAAGATCCAGGATCTAAAAATGGTTTCCTTTGCAATGCTAAAGAAATACTTGGGCTGAGCACTGTTGCTGTGAACGAAACTTGAATCAAGAAAGGAAAGCAAGCATATTTAAAGCAAACTATCCCTTTGTAATTTTGCTATTTAAGTGATCAAAACTAAACAGATGAGATAAATGTTGAGACACAGAGAAGGCAGCCATTGGTCTGGCAGTGGTTCAAGTTCCCTTATGGATGTAAAACCATATCACAGTTCTGAATATATAAACAAGAAAAGATGGATTCATAATTATTCCAAAACATTGTAGACATAAACTGTCAAGGTGTTCAGATTTCTAGTGAACAGACTGAACTGAACAAAAAGCTGGTCATCATATTTTCAACTAATTAAAATGGTATCTGAAAGTATTTAATTTTCAGGCAAGGTTTTTGTGAGGTGAACAGGGATTTTTACCTGAGAAGAAGACAGGAGGAGACAGACACAGACTTAAGTCTTTTCTGATCAATGATGGATCAATATCAGACACAGATTTAAAGTTGTGAATCCTATACCACAAATCATCTCTTTTCTCCCTTCATAAATTCCACATACAAACATGCATGTTTCTCTCCCTTTTTCCCACGTTAGCAACCTCAAAACTTGCTTCAAAACAAATGTTTCAATGGGAGGTAGGGGTGGGGTATCTGTTCTTTTAGGGGGACAGATGAACACTTCCAAAGGATTTGATTTCATTCCATGTTCTGAAACCTTGAAAGCTGCCCTGAAATGGAACCATCACCTTTTGGTTAGCCCTACTAAAACAACCCTCTGCTCTCTGGTCAAGCATCACCTGCAACAACAAAGTTCACCACTCAAAAGCAACCAGCTCAAAAGAGGTCTGAGGACTTCCTTAGCTCTTTCAGAAGAATGTTTGATGGGACTATCAAAAGTAGCTCTAGCAATGCTAAAACTGAAATTGCAGGTAGGCCAACAAATCATCTTTTTCTTCTCTAAAACTTGTTTTTACAGCTTGAAATATTTCTGATGATTGCAGCCATGGGTAGGAATAAAGAAACTGGTCACTTCAATATTTAAGAGTGATTTGACTGAATGAGAAGTGCTATGAGAATGTAAAATTTAAAAGTGCATTGGTCTTTTGCTGATAATGACCAAGTATATTATTGGCAATCATGCATCTATTGTTAATCAAAGGAAAAAATATTTAAACATTAAATTGATGTTTGCATTCATTTAATTGAAAGATTAAAAACATCTGATTGATGAGGGCACGATGTATGTTTACTACTAGCAATACTTAAGCTGCCTAAGGTGTCTAATTCCAAGTCTACAATTGTACTGACACACTATTCATTCATTAATAAACAGCAAAAGAGCACTTCTCCAAGCTGTAGTTACTAACTGCAGAAGAATTTGCCAGCATTGCTGATGACACCATCAGTAGGGCAATTCAACACATCTTTATGGAAAAAATTTCTTGCAGATAACATTGTCAATATGGTAAGAAATAAAAAAATAAAGAAACATTCAAAACTAATTTCTATAAAAGTATATAATGGTCTCATGTATAAAATGAACAAATACAAAGTGCACAATAATTCCCTCTGTCGTTCATGAGTGTAACAAAAGCTTTGGCTCAGGTAGCTTTGTTACGTTATCCTCGTTCACAAAAGTAAACAGATCCATCAGCTAATACAATGGCTTATTATGAAAGGGCTGAGGAATGAGCATAGTGTTTCATCTAGGCAGAAGATGAGACAGAATGTCTCTTTGAAGCAGTCTTGATGCTTCAGAGGTTTGCTGGAGCTAATGGAGAGAGAGATGATGTGGAAAATTGCCTCCTAGAGGTTGAATAGATGTGGTCCCCCGGGCTTTCTTCCCCCCTCCCTCCCCCCTCTTTTGGACAGAGAGAAAGGGAAAGTAAATCTTTATGACCACTGTTATTCTTACATTTTAGAAAGATCATTGTGTTGGGAATCACCCTACACTTCAGTAAGGAACTGCATTCTCTAGCACCAGGTTACTCTAAAAGTGAAAAGATTTGACTGTGAATATAAGTATTGGAACTGAAGTGCTAGGTTTTGCATGTCACTCAGTTTCTCTAAACAGAGATCAGAAGTAAAAGAGTGGATGATGTAGGCGGGAATGGCCTGTGAGGGCTCTAAACATTATAACCCTTTTTTTTTTTCCTCTTTTTCTCCCCCCTCCCCTAACTAAATGATTGCAGTTAGGCAACACAAGACTGAATTTGACCATCTCTAAATCAAAATACCAAGCTGCATTAGACAAGAAACCTCGGGAGATAATCTTGAGTTACTCTGAGCCCACCAGTGATATGGTCCTTCAGAACAAAGACCTAGCCTTGCAATTTGCTTAACAGTGACTTATTATAGTGTAAATGGGTGGAGGGGTCATATTTCTGCTGATGGATAAAGATTAATTTATATTTACGTAGCATATTGTTATAGAATTAACAGCATCAATTCCAACCTACTTGCTTTTAGAAAACCCTTCAAGTACAGCTCTGCCAGTTTGCAATACTAAGACATTTTCAAAAACGATTTAAAGTCTATTATTTTTCATTATGGTCAATAGAAATTTTGATTTGCTCACCTTTGCAGTTGCCCCGGTAGGCTATTTCCAGCTGAGGGTCTTTGCATTTTGCTCGCTGAAATTCACACCGGGACAGAAAAGTTCTTCCATCAGATGCACAGAGTGATTTCTGAGGGGAACCTGCACAGTCCAGGCTGCATTCTCTGTCTTTGTCTTGGTCCACTCTCAAAAACTAGAAAAAATAAATTAATGCTGTAGGAATGCTATTCTCATGAGAAAACTGCTCTGTGATCCCCTTCCCCAGGGAAGACATACAAATATTACCCAAAACTGAAAAGAAAGCTCTGCCTTTTTTAGCCTGTTTAAATACTCGCTGATTCATCATATCTGGGGTTATTCTGCTGCTGCTTTGAAATGGTAGTGATTGCAACATTTCTGTAACATACACTAAGTCCACTATCACAATTAGGAAATCTCTGAATCTCCTTCAATTGTTATGAAGCTGAAAACAGTGGTTTGGAGTCTGCAGAGCAAAAATGGTGATGGCAGAAATATTCTTCACAACAGAAATGAAACAGCAATGGAAACAGCAATGGAAACTTGTCTATTTTATGAGCTATGCATTAACTAGTCTACAGTAACAAGCTGAAAAGTCTGTTCTAAGATCCAAATAGGATTTTTAACATCAATAATCATCTAAAATTATACCCATAATATCTTCAATGGCCTCAGTGCAAGAGGTCTGAAGAGAAAATGAGTGAGGTAGGAGAATCTTACAAAGCACCTTATGAAACACAACAGATCATTTATTCTTGCAATGTTCGTATTCAAAATCTAAAGGCTTCTCAACAAAACAGAAAACTCTGATATATTTTATAGAAATATTTATATTTGTGCATATGGTTGTCTATAAAAATAGACAAGAATAGACAAAAATACCCAAAACCAAGATGGAAGAGGAAAATGTTATAATCTTGCAGTTCTTCCAGTGAGACCATTCTTACAACATCCACAGTGGAGTCCTGCACTTGGGTCACAACGACCCCATGCAACACTGCAGGCTTGGAGAAGAGTGGCTGGAAAGCTGCCTGGCAGAAAAGGACCTGGGGGTGTTGATCAACAGTCACCTGAATATGAACCGGCAGTGTGCCCAGGTGGCCAAGAAGGCCAACAGCATCCTGGCTTGTATCAGAAATACTGTGGCCAGCAGGACTGGGGAAGTGATTGTCCCCCTGTACACGGCACTGGTGAGGTCACACATCGAATACTCTGTTCAGTTTTGGGCCCCTCACTACAAGAAAGACATTGAATTACTCGAGCGTGTCCAAAGAAGGGCAACAAAGCTGGTGAAGGGTCTAGAACACAAGTCTTGTGAGGAGTGGCTGAGGGAACTGTGGTTGTTTAGCCTGGAGAAAAGGAGGCTGAGGGGAAACTTTACCACTCTCTACAACCATCTGGAAGAAGGCTGTGGCAAGGTGGGTGTTGGTCTCTTTTCCCACGTAACAAGTGATAGGATGACAGGAGGCATCAGGGGAGGTTTAGATTGGCTGTTAGGAAAAATTTCTTCACCGAAAGGGTTGTCAATCATTGGAACAGGCTGCCCAAGGAAGTGGTGGAGTCACCATCCCTAGAGGTATTTAGAAGATGTGTAGATGTGGTGGTTAGGGACATGGTTCAGTGGTGGACTTGGCAGTGTTTGGTTTACAGTTGGACTTTATGATCTTAAAGGTCCTTTCCAACCTAAACGATTCTATGATTCTATAAGTCTCAGCTGCCATTCCAAATTGCCCCACCACAGGAGAGCATAAAAGACAAAACCTGAATCAGGCTGTGCACAAAAAAGTCTTGAGCCAAATAATTTTATTTAATTTGTTACCAATCAACAAAAACTTCTGACTGATGTTTTGAGCATGGTCTGAGCCCTGGCATGGGTTTCCCATGACTGAAAAACCTCAGGGGTGTCCCTGCCCCAGCACAGGTTGCCCATGGGCCATGGTCCCTGGGGGCTGTCCTTGCACCAGTGTGGGTCACCTGTGGGCTACAGTATTTTTTTTCTGGATGGGCATAGGGAAGTTCATGTCCTCCTATCACAATGCAAAGCCCTGCAAGGCCCCTGCTATTCAAACCCTGTCACTTCTGCTCATTGCACCACATATCCTCCCTTTCTCAGAAATTCCATCTCATCTCCTCTGGAAGACAGTGAGTGGGTATAGGCTGACAGAATCAATTTAGGTTGTTCCCATTATGAATTTCAACAAATGCTCCTCCTAGTCCTGCCATGAAGCCACACTGAACCTGGTCTAACTGTTCACCCCTCCACGCCGAAGACTGCAGGCAAGGCTCATGAGTTTGGCATCATCTTTGGCACTGTGAAAAGCAGGAGCTGCTCAACCTGAAACACGCTGTCAAAAAACTAATCAGTTCTGATGCCATTGCATGTCAGCCAAAAAACAGACAAAACCAAAGACAATGCTTTGCCTTCTGAGCTCCTGAAAAGCAGGGACTAGGGAGGAGGTAGATTCAGTAAGCCCTAAGATGAATTTCTCTATCCTTTTGCTGTTTCTGAATAAGCACAAAATTAAGCAAGGCATATAGCTACCAGGAGATAATAATTCTCCTGAGTATTAAGAGGCACCTGAGAAAAGGTCTTCATCCAGCTGAAGCCCTGGTTTCATTGGTGTTACTTCATCATCATAAACCTTGGGTACAGAAAATTTTGAAATTCTGATTAGAAACTGAGACTACTAGAAGGACAATTTCAAGAAAAAAAGAGGACAAAGGTAGTATTTGAGCAAGAAAGAGTAGCACAACCTAAAAAATTCGGAAAACATTTGCTACATATAGCTTCCCTGCATTTTAT
The DNA here is from genome assembly GCF_047716275.1 of Strix uralensis. Classification (NCBI taxonomy): domain Eukaryota; kingdom Metazoa; phylum Chordata; class Aves; order Strigiformes; family Strigidae; genus Strix; species Strix uralensis. The sequence goes on along the minus strand of NC_133974.1, from coordinate 80,933,536 downwards.
TACAGAAAAAAATGTATAGAGTCATAAATCTCCTTAATCTTCATACTTAAGCTGTGGTCTATTTGCATTTCATGTCACTTAACATGAAGAAATACAGATGTACTTCTGAAGAGTATGCCTGAAAATGGAGAGACAATCTCAAAGGTATTGCTTTAAAATAATAGTAATTTGGTTGGACTTTGACCAGAGTTTTTATATTTTAGTGGCACAGTAACATAAAAAGGAAAGCTTCCTTTTCCTAACATTTTTGAGCAATTTTTCATTTTTAATAACAATTAGCATCAGAAGAAAATTACTTGCAAATTACTCACAAATTACACACAAACCCCAAATCTTTCTTCCTGGAATTTAGCTATAGAGCTTCAAAGTGGAGAAGAGATGTTTCTTTTCCCCCCATTTTGGTGCTGTTCTGTAGATCTTTCTTGCTGACAGAAATTAATAATTAGCTGAGATGAGTGGGAAGTGAGGAAAACTGAAGCTATCTCCCTTTACCTGCAAAATGAGCAACAGTAAAGACAGGATCCCAAATTATGCTGATGTCCAGGGCCTGCCCAGGTGCCCTGATGAGCTGCAGCGAGGGGAGTCCCAGTGAGGTCTTCCAAGCCTCCCTTTCTTGCCTGGGAGGCATATGCAAGTTTCACGGTTTAGGCCTAGCCAGGACTATGAAAAGGACTTTTCAAGGAAAAATGGACTACACAGGGCCTGTGGCAATAAAACTAGATCCAGTCCTCTGCTCTGCCTCAGTCTTCCCCTGTGGATTTGGCGATGGCAAATCAAGTGACCCCCCTCTTCCTATTTTGTGAAGTAAGGATCTGAGTACAGCCTTTCTGTGTGTATAAGACTACCCCTCTGTAATGGCTAGGCACTTTGCCACCCTTAATTTATCCTCAGCAACATCCCTGTTGAGCAGAGAATTATTTTTCAAAAGCACAGGAAGGCTTCATGACCCACAGAAAATCATGTGGTAGATCAGGGAATTGAACCCAGACACCAGAAAAAAATCACATACAGCAACAGTCTAGCCTCTGTCCCATTTTTCTCCCAGACTTTTCTCATGTTTTCTGTTTTGAGTTGTTGCAGGAGTTAAGATGGGTATGCCTGATCACAGTGGACAAACCACAGTGACACAGTGGACAGAAAATCCCCTTAATCGTCTGAGGAACAGAATCTGCTCCCTTGAGAGCATGATAGTTCATAGATAAAGCTATATTTTAAATAAAACTCTTTGGATAAATGCCCTTTAAGTATTTCATTATTTCAAAGCCTTAGAGGAGATTAGGGTAAATTATGGGTTCAAGGATATTCAAGCAACCTGGAAAAGCAGAGGATGAAGACATACCCAGGAGACAAAACCACTTGAATAGCTTGTTGGTTAGCCAAACCTCACTGGAGAATTTGGGTTGTACATTTAAACAATTTCCACCAACCTAGTGTAACTGAGGGATTTAAGAGCAGGAAGGACAAAAAGGCAAGCTACTGAGAGAAAAGCTAGCATACAAGAGAGACTAGCAAATGAACTTTCAAAAAAAGAGATATAAAGTATGTGACTGACATTTGGAAAATACTCCATTGTCATCTTTACTACAGCAGCATAAGATGATACAAGTCCAAATCACCATTGCTTGCTCACATGTAGCCAAAGGAATTGATAAATATGTCAAAACTAATAGAAATGCTGAAACAAGAAAGGGCTATGGGATTTCTCATGGGATTTGCTAATTTACTTAAACAGGAACGAGCAGTCAGTGACACAAAAACTGGGATCATACTGATGCACATCTTAGAGCTGTACTTTCCTGTGAAAATATTCCTTTTGATTATGATCGGACAGTTTAGAGAGAGAGAAAGATGGTTCTAGATGGACCAGAAAGTGACTCACCCTGCATACAGATTTATTTCTGTCATTAAGTTTATTTAACAAACAAATCTGTTATTGTACAAACATGCGATTCACTGAAAGACAAGCTTAAAGCAGCATTTCTGTTGAATGCTGAGATTAAGCAAACAATAGTTGACCAACCTGAGGTGGAACTATTTTGAACAACCAGCAAAAACCAGACAATTATGGTTAAATCCTATTAAAAAAGCAAACCACTTTTAACAGAGAGGTGTTCCTGCCCCTAATAACACAGAAACCAGCCCAGTCAAGTTTCAGACAACTGTTCTCAACTACAAATTTGAGTTTATGCTACAGATTAACAGGCATGTCTCCTCAACTGCAGTTGCTTTAACTTATCTCCTGCTTTACATTTTATCATAAATTTTTTTATAGCCTCAAATTTATTTCAGCCTTTCCAAAGCATTACACTTTACAACACCCAGCTTCCAACAGGCCTACTACTCTATACTAGGCACTGCTTTAAATTCTGATATAGTATTTCTGAGAAGAAAGAACAATAATGGGACTATTACAGAAAAATTCTCAATTATTAAGTTTACCTCAGTTAATAAAACCAAAATCACTAGAAACTGCACTTGACAGATATCAGCATTGATAAAATATTATTTAATGTCATGTGTTTCAGGCGTCACAGAATTCCAGTATTTTCGTTCACTGCCTCACACACCAAAGGCTCTTAATACTGGTTCAAATGTGTCCCCCTGTATTGCCAGCAGTCCCAGTGACCTTTCATCCCTCTGTTTCTGGAGTTTAGTAACACTAGAATTGTCAGAGTATGAAGTAGTAGATACCTGAAACCTTGCTTATACTGAGGAAAAATATTTCTGCTCTGTTTTCTGCTCTGTTTTTTCTTTCAGCTTTGTTTTTGTCACTGGTCCCACATCTGGGTTGTGGACAGTCAGTATGCTTATTTCCTCAACCACAAGCAACGTGCTGTAGTCCATGAGAAAGTTTTTCCAGTACCTCAAGAGTAGACATTTGATGGTTTTCTTACTGTGCTACTAAACCATTTATCAAGATAACATGTCCATAAACTCGTTCACTGCTATAGCATAACATGTATCTTCTCTTTACCTGACACTATCCACTCTTATGCAGGGATTCAGTGTCATTCCCTCTGGTCTGCATCCTGCCACCTCATCACCATAAGGGCAGAAAAGGTCTTCAGATGAAACCGAGTCACATGCACATTTGTGCATTTCCAATGCACAAATCTGTGATTCCACCATCTATACTGCAGAGCAACTCTCCTTCCACCTAAGGAGATCACAGAGTATACTGGGAGAAAAGTGGTGCATGGATAGAGAGTCAACAACTGTATACATCTACAACCCAAATTGCCAGTGCAAGAAAGCAGAAGAGTCAAGACCAGTGTTACAGTCTGATCATGGAGAGCACAGACATCTCTCTCCATTGAAGGAAAAACTGATGACACGTGCACTTAGGTGTAAAGATTAGTTATTGAATCTGGGCCACAGCCTTTTAGACAGTAATGGGAAACGCTCTACTCTACATTTCACAATATAGTGCACAGCTGTAGATTGCCTTTGGTCAGAGGCAACTGTCTGATTAATCTGAGCAAGGCAGGGGAGTGTTCCCCAGCTTGGTTTTTTTTAACATTTTTTTTTTATTTGGACCATCTTGTCTCTAAGAAAGTTTACTTGCAGTCCTATAGAGACATCCTTAACACAAACAGGCTGCACAGAAAGCATAACTCATATCTATGCTAAACCTATTTTTACTTTGCCCTAATGTAATTCTTCCTACTACAGCTGAAGACCCAGCAACTGGTTCTTTTGTGTCTGTGGAGAGAAACTATCCTCTTCTGTGAGATCAGGTTGGCGTCTGTGCAGTAGGAAAATGAAAGACCTTCAAGTTCATGGATTTGGAATGTTCATCAGAGGTTTTCAACCCTTCTCCAATTTATAAACCCTTTCAATTTCCACTGGACCTATATACCCTCCACTGACACTAGGTATTTAAACATACTGACAACAGGTTTTTATTCTGTTACTTTTTGCAGACCACTTATAACTGATATACAGACTTTCCCTCTGACCAAGTGAAAACTACTGCTTCAGAATCTAAAATGACATTCAAGCTTGCTTGCAAAACAAGAGAATGACACCTCATCTTGGGCAGCTGAGGGCCAAAAATTCCTCAAAAACAAGCAGAAGAGAAAGTATGGATGCTAGACATCACTGTTTTGCTTGGAGAAGCCTAGTGCAGACTACAGCTTTGAAAGGCAATTTCTTTATGCTGCATCTGGTTACCGTAATATGTTGAGTAGAATGGTCTGACTTCCCTGCTGCTGGCATGGGAGGTCTGCGAACAAACTATGGAGCAGTGTGCTCTAAAGTGGCTCTGTGCTTAGGGCTTTTTGCTGTTGAAAAATGTGCTGATTTACAGTGATTTATGTAGACATGCTGTTTCTGTCTGATAGCTCCCTGAAGGGCAGATGTGGAAATCTCCAAGCTAGGAATACTTTGTTCCCTCCAGGCTCATCTACAATGGGAAAATGAGTTAGACAATAGTAATATATAAGTGTGTGTGTATGTATGTGTATATGTACATATATATACACACACACACCCTTATGTATATATAACCATCATGCAGCCTATAATATGTAAAGTCATATTCCCATGTATATTTCAGACAATGTTTAAGTATCAATATGCTACTACAGTCTGCCCTAGAGAGCACTCTAAGCAGCTAGTCTCTCTCAGTTAATCTGCTTTATTAAAACACCACTCATTTTTTTCATATTTATTTCATCACTCTTCTGCCAAGGAATGAAGCAGAAGGTACATTTACAGAATGAACCCTACTCTCATTCCAATGCCATGGAAAAGCATTCAACCCTAGCACTGAAAAAATAAGTGCTCCTTATCCTTATTATTGAGTTATTTAGGACAGTACCAGGAGATACCTTCAAAATGACAACTCTGTATAACTGCTGTACTTAACCTATCTTTAACAGATTAGTTCACTTTGCGCTGTCCCACTGAAGCAAAACAGTCCATGACTGTTCCAGGACATGCCCTGAGCTACCTACTTCAAACTATGACCTCCTTCTTTGTCCAGACATACAGGACATCACCATTAAGGTTAAGCTTGCATGGAAGAATTTACACAGAAAGCCATCACACACAGGACTAATCAGATACTATTCTGATGAGCTAGAATGTGCCCATTCCTGCTGTTGTAGTGGACAAGGTCATTTGCACTTTCAACAAAGAACCTCATCAGAACATTTTTGTGTCTCTTCTCAATGGTAAAGTTTCTTAGCGTAAATCAGAATTTTTCCATTATATTCCACTACCAGACAAGCAAGCAGACTACTGACTTCAGTGAGGTTATCTCAGACATCTAAAAATGAACATTTGTTCTTGAAAGTTCATTTATCCCTGTTCACACAAAAAATTAGTATTCCAGCCACAATACTGCAGCACTCTCCAGGGCAGCAAGTGATGATCATAATGTGGGGCTAGTTGCATAGACTACAGAAACTAGAAATTGGCACCTTTAGCATACGATTCACCTGACTTAGGATAAGATGGATCACATCCCAGAAAAGTCCCTTCCACTTTACGAACTGGCGAGTCTGATCAACCAGCTCTCCTGCAAATGCCTGAAGTCCTATGAGATTAACCCAGCCCATAGTGTCAAAGAAAAAAAAAGGGAAGAAACATTCAAAATCCCAGGTTCCAGATGACTAAAACAGAGGTGGGCTCTAGGTTTCAAAAAGAAATCTATCAAAGGTCTCCAGCAGGTGCCTATGCATCTCCAGGGGCACACGGGAGGGAGAATTGTCTCTAATGCCTGCTGAGACATTGTTTCATTGAAAAGGACCCTGTTAAACCTCTGAGCTCAGGCACCCCCTCACTTTGCCTCGTTATATTTCATGAAACTCGTGTGCAACCTATGACCTCTTTTCATGTAAACTTTTGCAAGAATGGTTGAAAGAAACAGCTAGAGTATGCAATTTCACTGAGTTGGAAGGTGGGGGGTTGTTGTTTCGTTTGTTGGGCTTTTTGTTGTGGTGGTGTTTGGGGTTTTTTAATCATTCTTGGGTCAGTACCCAAAGTCAGCTCCAAATTACCTATCAGTTAGGACAGTGTTGTGCTTTACTCCCTCAGTGCCTGAAATGCAGTGGGGCTCTTGGACACTCACTGCCAAAACTACAGTATCATCTTGTTATGACCAGCAGAGAAATTTACTATGAAACAGGATCGTGGTTTGATTGATATGTTTTGCTTTGGCATGTTATTTTTTTAAATATTTATTGCTTTAACAGGTGTTTTTTTAAGTGAGGTTACTTTGCTGTATTGATGGAGGGATGGTGGGGCTGAACGTCAAGCACATCCATCACCTCTTTTTACTGCTGCTTCACAAATTACTAAAAAAGGCAAAACATCTCAGTTGTGCAACCATGTAAACAAGGAAGGGCTGAGCTGGAACTGAAGCAAACTGAGTGACACACGTTCTTTCCTGCTTTGAAGACAGGATGGACATCAATTTATTACACATGCAATCCCAAGTTTCATCATTACCATATCACAAAAAAAGTTCCTCCCAACAGCTCACCAACTTAGAGATTTCAGGTGATTTGGTGGCTCAACAGTATTTCAGTATTTCTAATCTACTATGGATAAATTATTCTGGAGGATTGGGAGGCAAGGAACTACAACCAATTTAGAGAAGAGTTGTGAGGCAGGGAGGAAACAGACTCTGTAAGGGGTTCAAAAGTGGCAGTTGAGCAGATTCTTCTATTTATTATAGTTCTCGTCAAAAATGAACTGAATTGTTTTGGTCTCTGGAGGCACAGGGGAAGTTACAGCAAAAGAGAGTTCTGTGCTGTTTAAGCATTCTGAGTATAGTGTACCAGGAAACACTACAAAAAGAAGGCAGCCAAATCTTGTCTTTTTTCTCTCCACTCGGTTTTGTCTTGAAAAAAAACTTCAGGGTAGTGCAATCATACCTCTTGAAGGGCTATTCTCTTGAATAGCTTAATTCTAGGATCTGGTTCCATCCCTACTAAGGTAAATACACAGACTTCAATAGGAGCAGGTTTGGGCTCCTATCGAGTAGCACTCAGCCCTGGTGAACCACTCTTTCAGAAGGACCTTTCATTTGAATGCTCCTACAATATAGTCTTTGGAAGCACAAAGCACTCCCTCCAAATGAGTCACGCCAGAAGCTGCAAAGTCTAAGCATCAGAAACAATGTATGAATGATTTGTTGGCATTGACCCCATATAGTTGAAAATGAACTAATGGTCTTAATTTTCAAGACGTGATAAAAAACTGTTGGGGACACTAAAACACCCATTATCTGACTACATTCATTCACTTCCAAGATTAGGAGTCCTCCATATTTCATGAAAACACTCATTTTTACAAATTGAGCCTAGTGTATTCACTATAGATGAAAACAGCCCACACACTTAATACTGTAGATATTTAGAAGTAATAAAAGTGCACCACAGCAAGGACAAATAGACTGCACCTATTTTTTTTTCCTTCCAAAAACTAGTTTACCTGGCTTTTCAGGGATCAAAATATCTTCCTGTGATTTTTTATTAGAGTTATTTTGAACTCCAGTTTAACATAAACAGCTGGTTTCTTTCATTTTGCACCATCAAAAAAGTTAAATGGTAAACTTATGGTATCAGCTTGCTGTATTTGTTGCCTGAAAACTGAACTGCAGATTGGGATGGAAAGCATGACAGTCTTAAGTACAGTGCTGAAAGCAGCACTGTTAAAAATGTTGTAAAGAAAAAACACAACTCTTTTCAGGAATGTGGTGTCCTTTGTATGTATGTACAATTGCTAATTAGAGAGATCTCAGCCTTTTTATTTCTTCAGTAAAGGTATAGTTTTTCTTTCTCTGTGTCCAGTGGCATTATTTCTCTTGGTTTTGGAGAATTACCAGCAAAATATAAGGGTTCAACAGAGCCAAAAAACACCCACAACACGATAAACATACCTTCGGTTATCAGAACAAAACAATCTACCATAAATTTATACTGAAACTTGAATTGAAAGGGTTTCTAATCTGAAAGTATTCTGTTCTGCACGTACTGCAATCCACTAGTTTCTAGATATGTCATGTGTCCAGTGCTCTGCATTTTTCCCAAGTCACTGGTAACTTTATGCCCTTCATTCTTGTGGTATTGTTATTCATAATCTTTTCTTTGGCGGGTTGCTGTCATTTATAGTGTTTCTTCTCAGTTGCCAGAAGTCACACAGGGAGAAAATAAACACAGAAACAGTGGGATGTATTGTCTATGATTGAATTTTCCTCTAGTTTACTTAAGCTTTTCATGAGTTCTGACCCAACTTTCAGAATACAAGTGGGCTAGCACAACCATCTTGTTAGACAGTTTCCTGACACACAGCTAATCTGCCTGGTTGGTGTCTTTAATAACCACAGCTACAATCTGGAAAAATAGACACATTTTACCTTTTAATCTTGTTCAAAGGCTGATCACTTGAAAAATATTTTGGCTTCTAAAATGTTGAAAAGATATTTTAAAATGCAAATAAAATCTAAGCCAGATCAACATTTCTATATTTTAGGGTTTTATTTTAGGATTAAAGAATATCAACACACACCCTTAAAGTGGCTGAGGTAGCTTAAAACAATAAAACTAGGAGCAATAACTTAAGACTCAAAATAAGAAGTATTAGGTTGAACTTTTGTCACAAAGGCCAGAAACCTCCTCATCCACTGGTACAGCAGACAGGACATGCGAAACCCTCAAAATGAGCTTCCAGATGGTCTCAAACAGTCATCTTCAGGGCGAGGTATTGCCATCCTCATTGTTTCCATCACAAAAGGGTGACCTCCTTCCCAGCTCACCTCTGCTTTCCTCCCACCACACACCCAAGCAGCAACCAGCTCTTCCATACCAGCAGCAATTACACTGGGGGATGTCAAAAAGACAACTCCATAAAAGCTCTTAACTCAGTGAAAAGGAAATAATTTATTAAAGGAATAGGGTGACCCCCTCAAAAGCTAAAGTGAAATGGCTATACGTTGTGTTACATACTTGTAGGGAACAATCTCCCTTTGTGGGGGGACAGAAAGGCTCAGCTAAACAGGGCTTTTCTATATCTGAGTTTCTATGCAACCCTATTTAATGCCTATCATGATCAGCAGGCAACTGGCCACTCTCCATATGGCTGGTTGCCTTCTCTTCCTGGGGAACTAAAGAACACGAAGGGCATCTCAAATGACGAAGACACAGTATGAGACAATATCACAACAGAGCATTTCTTTTTATAATTTAAATCAAGTAAGCAACTCATTCACGCAGGGCAGAAACTCGATAAGACATCAAAGGTCTAATCCCCAACCCATAAAGCTAACTTACTGACAATAACTGCAGAGCTCTAACTCTCTTACATTTATCACTGCCATCAGCTTCTTCAGAACAAAGTATTTTGGAAGGCAGGCAGGCAGTTGAGTGTGGGAGGCAGATTTTACTCTTGTTAAACTGTTGATCTTAAAACAACATGTTGCTAGGTTTAAATACTGTCATCTTTTAAAGGAGAAATCATGCTAAAAGCGAACAGTTAAATAGTACACAATTGGAATATACAAGGATTTAACAAGCCAGTCTAATGAGAAAAGAACACTTTCCACAGGGACACAAGAACCTGGCTGTGGTTTTCTCAAACCACTGGCAGTTCTGCTTCCTCCCAACTTTGGGGTTTTATGGAACTCTTGTATGTTTGTTTGTATGTTGGGCAAAAACATTCTTCCTTTAATTTAAACCATTGTTTTCCAAGGAAAAAAGTCATTAGGAAGCCATTTATTTCTAATTATTATGAGGACTTTTGCAAAAGAAAACCCCTTGAATATGAAAAACAAAATTTTGTGTGTATCTAGAAGTGGGTGGGAGGGGTCAACAAGCCATGATCCAAACCAGGCAATTTACCAGAATAAAAAAGAATTTTTCCAAGTTCTGTGTCACATATTAAGTGGCCTCTGCTTTCTTTGTAGCAGAACACATTTTCCTTGCTGTTCTTTGACTTCTACACACCAGTTGGTCAGTAGCTTTTAAACTGGCCCTAAAAGATTACCCAGCAATACCAGAGAATGTTAAAGAATCATCATATCAGCAATACAAACCATTAGTCCCGGTCTACTGGGGACCCTTATGTATAAGTGAGATTTCTCAATACCAAAAGGAATTGTTAGGGATGAGAAACCTGACAGAGGAGAATCTGCAGAGTTTCCATTTGAGTTCAGTGAGCAAAGACCCCACCATAGTAGGTGCTGTACCAAAAAAATCCCCAAAGAAGCTGTAATGACAGTCACACATACTGTATTGTGGATGAAGAATCAACAATAGAAGAGACTACTGGACTCCAGACATAAAAAAAATCAATGCTGTTTCTAAACACAGTGGAGCTGACAACACACAGAAGATTGTATCAGTTGACTGGGATCCTTTGATAAAAATCACTTATATCACAGATTTGAGATTTTTTTTTTTAAATGGGATGCAATCAGAACCAATTCTTACACACCTAAGGAAGATTAGACACTTTGTATTAGTGATAAGAAAACTCTTCCAAGTACTTTAAAATACAACAGATTAAAAAAAGCAGAGCTTTTTTTACCACAGAACAGGTATTTCATTTTAATCAGACTTTCTCACAGACTTTCCCCCAAAGTGGAAGAATTGAGGCCCAGCAAGTTCCAGCTCTTATCAAGAACATATATAAACATATTTCTACAACCCAGGAGTGAAAATTTCTGGAGTCCAAAGTCTCTGATGCAATATTTTATATTTGTGCCTTCTAGTCATACTAGAAAAATAAGAGAATCTTATCCGCTCAGATTATTTTTCTTGGAAGCATATAATTACTCCACGTTACAGATATTGTTTATATGCAGTGGAACTGACCAACTAAATATGGACAGGGGTGGCACCTATGAAATATTTTCCTATTTCACTGTGGAAAATAGCTCCCTGATACAGTTTTTCACAGATTTTAGCGTTTGGAAGAATATTTAACAGACCCCATCCGATTTTAACAGATGTACCCATCCCACCAACTCCACATCCTCTTCCTCTGCTGTGTACAAGTTGTTGTCTTTCTTGGAGTCTGGGACCTGGCTCTTGCAAATCATATTTTGTCTTTTGGTGCTTGTGACCTCAAGCAGAGCAACTGTATCCACAGCTTTGTTTCTCAGTTGTATGTAGCAGCCTGGAAAGCCAGCAGTGAGATGGCTAATTTCGACCAAATTTCATTGGCATAGGAGGAAGAAGAGAAATAGTGAAGCCATATTTTAAAAAGCTTAATCTTTGCTCCCCGCCCTCTGCCTCACATAGAGGAGGAAGAGTAGATGTCACAGCAGATGCTGAGGCATTCTCACCTTCCCTTGTGCTGTTGCCTGAGGAAAAGGAACATTAGGTGACTGACCTAAGGGCAATTGCTTGTTCACCTCCCTTGCCTGTAGGGAGAGATTGGCCAAGCACCTAAGCAGAATTAAAAGCTGCCCACCACAGGCTACTGATGCTCTCTGTGGACAGCACTTGACCACATTAAAAAGCAGTATGGATAAATGTGACAAATGTCAGTCTAAACATATTCAGTCATGAATATGGCTTGGACTGGATGAACAAGGGGATTTTTCAGGCTCCTTGGCAAATGTAACTCACTGTTTAACTGTTCAGAAAACAGAAGAACAAAGGTTTTATGTGAATTTGGACTGCCCCGATTTACTACTGGAGAGACTTTCCTCTAGTTAAGATGAAGGCCTGGGGACCTACGAAATTTGTCCCCCATTAGATCTAGCACAGATTACCTTTGATACCTGAACTGTTATTCTTCTGTCATTGCATAGTCTGCCACTTGACCTTTTGGATGTCATCCACTAGGCTGATATCCCTAGGCATCTCTTACAGTACCTGTGGGCCAGGCCTTCCTGGTCTATTAAAGTTCCCTGAGGTCCATCACTACTGCAATCTACACCACAGCTCCAGCCACAACTTATTCAGAGCAGCATCATTAGTTGACTGACACATTTGCCATAGAGTTGCTGTCACTGCCTTGGACTCAGGCTGTCAGGTAGGAAAGACAACTTCTCAGCTGAGAAGTCGTCTGACAGAAAGTGGTGTCAAAATACCACAGATTGCTGATACAAATTACTCCAATTACTTTGTGGCATTTTCCCATTAGCGAGACAATCCATAGAAAATGGCCACACCTTTAAATAATTCTTTTGGATTCACACATTTCAGAAAGTCAAAAATCCAAATCCTTTGCAGCTGCAGTTGCTACCTAAATATACATTTTCCTCACAACTTGCCTTTAAAGAAGAGAAATTCCACTAGCATCAGTTTACAGTCAGTGAATTTAGTCACAGAGATGTGGTGGCTTGTCCAAAGTCACAGAGGAAGTCTGTGGCAATGCTGGGAATTAAACCCAAGACTCCAGAAACTCATTCCTGTTTTTTAACCACATGCATCATCCTTCCAAATGTTCTTTTCTACAAAAAGATTTAGTCATGGCTGAAAAAGGCCCGGCTCATTAACAAAGTAAGGACACAGCAAGAGAAACTGTATGAATCCTTCAAAACCGGCGTGTGGATTTTCTTGCTAAAAACATTCGAGGATGTTTTGTAAACTAAATTACGTCCTTCTTTGTTTCCATTAAAAAAAAATCTTTGCTGAAGGTCATTTTTAATGGGATCTAGCATGATGTTCCAAGGGAAAATCATGGGCTGAGCTGTTTTGGCTCTGCACGCCATTAATTCGCTCAAGTTTTGAAAAACAGTGTGGTACTGATTGGTTTTTTAGTTCTTTCAAGGCAAGTCCTGAATTCAATTCGCCTTCACTTCTGAGACTAGAAGAATAGAGTAGAACAATAATATGTTTAGTTTGTAAGAGGTAAATACCTGCAATGTTCTTTCCTTAAAAGAACCAGGTCTACCTAAAAATCAAGAGCAATATTTGGAGTCAGGACTGTGCCCTTTCTACCTACAATGAACTGACTAAATCACAGACAAGCCATTTTATCTCTTGGTGCTTCTTTAGTCCTCACCCAAAAAAATCAGACCATTATTGCTTGTCTTTGTAAAGCATTTCATAAACCATGAATGAAAAATGCAATATAAGAGCAAAAGATTAAGTAAGTGCCAAAGCCACAAAATCCGGCTCTGAACAAGGCCACAGACTTGACTTTCTCTTTAGTTCTCTTGGGCTTATTTATTGCTGAGCAGATTACTTGGATTTTCTATGACAGTTTAGCACCATGTTTTATTTAGTTATGGGGTTTTTAGCTTTAGGAACACCTCAGTTTACAGTTACTTCTTTGATGTAGCTGTCAGACATGTAGAAACAATGACAGTATTGTTAAAATATCCATCAAAACACAAAATAGATATGATACATTAATGTTTCTATAGCAAGCTGATACTGCTAAGGCAGAAGTGTATTTTCAAGGTTTTTCTAAGCATTGTTCCTTACCGCTAATTTGTCTAAAAGCTATACCATAGTGCTTCTCAACCGCAATATTTCAACCAAATTACAAGTTTACCTGAGAAAAACAGAAAATACTCCAACCAAGAAGGATAAGTTCCTTAGCATGGCTTTCATACCCAAATACTTCAGTATTTTCTTCTCCCACTTGGAAAAGCAGAGAGGATTAGCACAACATGGAGTTGATATCATGATTTATCTGCTGCATACCATGCTTTTAATATCACAACATCTATCAGATAATCAAAATAAATGTGGAAAGCTTTGAACACTGAGTATGCAAGATGTATGTCTGTTAGCTGCTCTAAGAGGAATGAAGCTGTAAATTGGCTAAACTCTTTGTCCTCCTTGCACTAAAAGTTTTATTAAGGAAACTGGACTCTGCTTGAAGTTGAGAATGTTTTGTTTCTGTAAAATAGTGTTGAACCACAAGAGCATCCAAGCTAACTAAATATGGAGCAAGAGATGTTTTTGTATACCAGCCCAAAATATTCTGTTACTGATTCACTGGTAACTTATGACCGGTTTGGATATAATGTTAACCAACCATCATTGGTTTTGGGAGGTGAAATGACATGAGTCAACTGAAATTAATATGATAAAGAACAGCTCACTCTTACTGCTTAAGTAAGTCCAGTCCAAGCTTTGCTTCTTGCAACAGTGTTCCAGGCCTAACCTTTGAGAAAAGGCAAATACAAAGAGGCATAGCAAGCTCCATTTATCATACGATTCCTTTCTCCCTAGCTCAAAAGCATAACAGCCTTGTACAGATGGAAATGAAACATAATATCATGTTTTTGTGTGCACAGAACACACAGAGAAACAATAGAAAAATGTAGTACTTTTTCTTATGGTAGCTATATTGCATACACAGCTTCATAAAGTGTTGCTGCCCATTACTAAAAATTCTTCTTTCATCTTCCTGTTTCTAAGCCTAAAAATCTTGTCTATCAAGAGACACTCCAAGCTCTTTCAGCAAGGCTGACATAACTGGGCACAAGAATCCAACTAAGATCTTGTTCTTTGGCTATAGTAAAGTCACATAGAGAAAATACTAAAACTTAAAATCTGGAAGTGACAGAGAAATATTTAAAATATAGATTTTAATTTATAGAAATATAATTTATAGAAATAATAATTCATAGAAAATGCTATGAATAAATTTAATCAGTTAATTTTAAGCCTATATCTAACAATCCCTGCAGAAGTATTACAGACAAATGTGAGGTTTCAAGCCAAATCTCGAACTCCAGACAAAGGAGCAGGGGACCTGGTGCTGCCAGTCAAAAGAAGATGGATTCCAGAAGTTATCTACTGTTAAGTATATATAAAATTCCAGTAGAATGAGTGATAAGTCTGGGGGAAACGTGATTCTCAGCAATGAAGTCTTCTAATTTAAACCTTTAAACCCTAACTTGGATTGCCTTAGTTGTTGGTGTGAGAGAATACACACCATTATTTAACCACTATAGAAGTGCCTAGCTTCAAACTTCTACAGTATGAGTTTCCACAATCACCCTTACATTGCTTTTTACCTTTGTGTTTTCCCCAGTTCTGTTCTCCTTTTATTTATGTGTAATATGTAAGCTGAACACTTTTTAAATAAAGTTGTGCTCTGGCACACCATAAACAGGTTAGTTTGAATATGATCCACCTCCGATGAATCATATATGATGTATCACAGATATCATAAAAAAAACTAGAGCCAACCCAGACTTGCTTTTCCTGTGATATCTGTTTAAACTGTTCTTAAGAGATTGAAAGAACAACTGATAACTGCTACAAAATTCGCCTACGTTCTCAAAAGGCTTTAACTAGTCATTTATTTTATGTACACAGAAAGATCCCCGCTGTTTCTTAAAGGATTCACACTGTCTGCAAGCTTTGAAATACTGCTGTTCTCAAGAGGAGGCAGTCTATGATTGCTCATCCTTGGCTGCCTCAAAGTTACAAACTTGAATGGCAACTTAAAAGGAGGTGTCAGGATTTGTATGTTCCTTAGCCAAGACCTAATACTTTGCTGAAGAAAAGCTTGTAGATCTAATCATCTTCTTGCTCTCTATTTTATTACTGGCCCAGAGCTATCAGAAGTACTGGTTTCTTCTATCTGATAGAGTATGCAACATAACGTTTCATGGGCCTCACTGTTTTCTCTCTTGCTCCCTAGTGGATTATATTTTCATGCTAAGTATTACTGAACTGGTGACTGCACAGATCTTACCCTTGGTTCACCCTGGTTTATATTGTTCTTGGCTAGAAGAGGTAAGAATTAACAACCCCCAATGATAAGCCCGACCATCTTCCTCCAGGTGAATTGCAGCTGTGCAGAGACCACGTATCATCTTTGGAAAATAAAAGTCTGTAAGGCAGTTTCTCCTTGCTGGCATAATATGGTGAAAGTCAGATCACTTTCACTAGGACAGGTAAGTCAAGCCCCCTCCTTTGATGAAACAGAAAAATAGTAATTGCATCCAAATGAAGACACAAGTAAAGGAATGGTAATTTATTTTCATCCGGCATGAATCTGAAAACACACAAAGATTAGATTCAGCAAGCCTGGAAAACTACACAGGAACACTCAACAGAAGGATTTTGCAGCAGTCCTTCCAGGAGTTCCTGCTTCTGGCCAGGACAAGAAATACCACAAGAACTGCCATAGTTTAATCCAGAACTGAAGATGGAGGGAGGATGAATGACAGACATGAAAACACAGGACTTTTGCAAGCTCTGTTCAACCTAAAGAAAAGCTTGAGTTTCTTTACAGCTCAAGTTCCATTGAAACCTTTATGTAATTCAATAGGGAAAACGGGAGTGGAAATCAACACTTGATTCAGCTCTAATATTCTCTTTACCACAAATACTTGTATAATGTTGGTTCCTAATTGCTGATGAGTGACAGCCTAAAAGGTGAGAGGCAAACAGCACAATGACAAACCCAGCACCCTGACAGGGTGCAGCAGGACATGGCTACAGAAAGCATGAAGACAACGCATTGGTGGTAGCAGAGCCTGGAAGAAACCAGCGAGATGGGTGGGGAAGACAGCAAGGAGGATACAGCAATGGCACTGAGGCCTACTTAAAAGAAAGGTCTCAAATGGACATTGTAGAAAGCTGCCATTCCAACTCTTTTATATTTTGTGTTTGCTAGCATATCTTCATGATGTTCATGTACATGCAAAGACATGCAGACAGGTTTTTTCCCAAAGCTGATGCAAAGAATACATGTCATTTCTATATTATTAGCATACAGAGACATCATATGGAAAGTACAGACCTTTCCTCACACATCATCTACTGGCATCAGTTCATTGACTTTAGCAAAGTTACTCCTGATTTACATCTGTGTAAAAATAAGTCCAATGTGTTCAAGGAAATACTCTGCACAGCTGGGACAGTTTAGACACATGAAATAGATGTTTCTAACACCATGTGATTAAAGAAAAACCCAAACCACAGAGTTTAGATCTGAATCCAAATCCTCCTCAAGCTTGGTGTGTTTTAGATCCAAGATTTTGATTCAGAGCCTTGTCTATATAAATTGTAGCAATTCACAATTTGCTGAGATTTCAACTAATATATCATACTGAGTAGATCAGCACCTACTTTGGATTTTAAAGGTTTTATGGTAACTGGTAAATTAAGTTGTGGAACATGAACAGTAATCAGTACTGGTCCAGAACAAAAGAGAAACATGGAAAATAAACATGTTAACAGGCAAGTGCCAACTTGATGTTTCACTGAAATTATAATTTCCATAGACTATGACTCAGATGTGAACATTAGTTTGTTATATCAGCAAATACATGATAATTAGAAGAACTCACTCCAGTGTTAAGCAGTAGGGACACCTATGAGAGAACCCAACAATTTCCAGCATGAAAAAATTGTTATGGCTCCAAAACCAGTTTCTGCTTAAAGTTAGAACTCTATTTCTATGAAGACTATCCATCAACTTCAGCTGTTTCCTTGCTCAAATATTTATGGGAGGGATTGAACTCCGTTAATGTCATTAACAGCAGCAACCTCATTTCCTTCCATAGGACAAGTCATTGATCACATACACATTAGAAAGCAGAGCTTATCTATTCTGAAAACATCTGAAATGCAAACAAACATTACAGAAAGTATTAAACACATAAAATACTCTTCTCATTCAAGGGGGTCTGCCTTAACTTCTAGCAAAGGCAAAGACACAATAACTTGAAGCTGAAGTTTGGAAATTCAAAACACAAAGATTCAGCTTTTAAAAAGAAACATAGTTTATCAGATGGGTTTAAATACTCATTAGTATGAATGAGAACAGGAGTCACCCATCTATGAATATGTACATAGTTAATATTTCCATCCCTAATAGCCTAATATTTTTCTGAATTTGAAAGTGTGCATTTTTAAAATGTATATACTGAACCTGGTTGTATAAGAAGTAATTAATCCAGTAATAAAATGAACTCATCTTACCACTCTTGAGAATCAGTGTCCAAACCAAAATATGTCAACTATGCAGCTAGTTGTGGGAAAGAGGTTTCTTTCCTAGAGTCTAGGCCGGGAATCCCAAGTTTGAGAAAGTGCTTTCCAATTAAGTTAAAGGTCTACTGACTCCAGACACAGATGTTTTCTCTCAGAGGTGGTATATGCTGCCAACCAAGTTGACAATTCAGAAGTATTGGGAATATGCAGAATAAGCCCTCATTTCCCCTTTAACTCTGAGTTATGACAATCCAGCCATTTGAAGAGTTTTCATAGTGCTGTAGTCAGGCTTCAGATCGTCTTCTTCAGCAAGCAGTACTGAAGAACAAAAATGCAAAATTCAGGCTCTATGCTGTCAGTACTTACAGCTACTGTGTTAGTACTTACAGTTACTAGATGCCAGCCTTTTTCTCAACCAACATTTTCACAACTAATTAGTATTTCATCTTTTCCCAGTGAAAGAATATCCTGACCACTTGGTCCCACCCAGCTGCTTACACCATTTCCATAGATTTCCCTGGGGTAGCAAAAGGAACAAGGGTCTGGGGGTAGGACAGCAACCTACGAAGCAGATCTCCCATCCCTAACCTCATGCCAGCCAGAAAAACAGCATCACTTACAAGGACATGAACTGATTTTGCCAGCCCCAGCTGGACGACCTTATATGACAAAACTATGTATCTTAATCAAAACCAAGTAGTGCTATGACTATTACCATCATCTGAGCAGTAAACATAAAGAGGGTGAACAGAAATATGGTTTCTTGAGTCTCCACATCAACAGTGCCACCATTCATTAGAAGAAAACTACCAGAGCTGTACTTGTTTCCAAACATCCATAAATTAACTTCAATGTCTCAGAATGATCCATACTGCAACACCTGTCACATCCAGATGTTTTTGTTTGCTTTTGTAGCAGCAAATTCAATGCCTTGACAAGTTGGGAAGACTGGTTTGGTGGATTTGTTTAAGCAAGGGATTTTGATACACCAGACTGTTTATGCATATATCTGCATACCTACCTACCTCTTCAGAATTAGCTTACTGTGAATCAGAAGTTTGTTGGCGGTTTGGGGTTTTTATTTGTTTTATATATATATATATATATATATATATATATATATATATATAAACCATATGCCCTGATATAGTCACCTTTTTGAGTACTTCACCAAAAATCTCTGAGCCTGGAAAGATTTGGGGATTTAACCATTTCATTTAAAGGGTATCTAAGTCAAGGTAGCATTACCGAGGAAGTGCATGGGAAATTTGCTTTACTACTGCTCATACTGTGATTTTTATATTAAATACAAGAAAAACATACAAAGTCAGAGTTATAGAAAAAATAAATTATTTCAGTGACAGGTATGCTGTAGTTCAGTTCCAGTAAAGAACAGATCATTTACTATGGGAGCAGGGAGGGAAGGTATTGTTTTATCCAGAGAGTGCATTCAGTGAAATGAATTAATTATCAGTATCCTTCTTCAAACGGATAGTTAGAAAGTAGGAAGCAATTTTGCTTCCATTAGGAAGGAGTGGGAAAATTCACCTATATTTGATTCATAGCTGCAAGTAACACTTAGAGCTTGATTAAAAACTTCAAGTTAATACTGAAATAAGTGGGAAAATGTCAACTGTTTCCAAGACCAGGTGACCCTTTGTCAGCCCAGCTGTATCTTAAGAGAATACACACAGATAAAATACAGGCTTCTGGAAGTAGTTGATTTTGATTTTTCTGACCTCTGGCTGCTTGGAATTTTCTTTCTACATTTAATGGTGATAAGCATTCGTTATGAAAGCCCAAGCATGTCTGCAGTGATTCTTCAATCTGGCACAAACAGGAGACTCTTAACTGCTTTTGTGCGAATAAAGCTACAGTGATGAATTCACATGCTAACAGTAACTGGCTGAACAAAAATTTCTATGTTCTTTTATTGTGGCTCAGGGGATCAGGGAACTGGAGTCCCAGCTATGCCTGTAACTGATGGGCACAAAACACATTTTTTCCAAAACTGTCAGTGTGTCATCTGCAAAAACACAACTGTGAAGTGGAATACTCCATCTTGTGTTACCCTGCATAGGGAAGAGTTTTATACACTGCAGCTACCTCTTAGACTCGGAAGATCCATCTTCATCTAAACATCAGTGATCTTTTTGGCTATTTGTCATTAGAGAAGATAATTTATCCAAGTTAAAGAATTTAATACATTTGGAAAATATTTTTCCCAATAACTGATGAATTTCAGTTTTTCTTTTAATTCTGTTTTTCGGATTCTGTACCAAGCCATTGTAAACCACATCAGCATATGCAGTTATTGCTTTTTCTTGCATGTTATGTAATTCAGATCAGCAGTACTTAAAATGCTCAGGTCCAGGGGGTTATTTTCCTCTGGTAAGTTGACAATCTTCCTTACACTGTGCTATTGTCTCAATGGAAATATACCTACTGGATACAGTTAAGAGATTTGCAGCTTGTGTTTTAAACTCATTTGACTCCCTAAAGTGTAAATCATTAGCTAGATTGATCAGTATGTTCATGGGACACATTAATGGGGATTAAAAAAATAAATAAATAAACATCGTTTTTCAGCACTGATAACTCAAGAACATTTCATTCTAAGACCAGGAGTTGAAAGTTTCCAGGTGAGAACAATGTCCAAGGTTTTTTGGCCCAACCAACAGCTACTTGTTATATTTAATAGGGAAAAGTGTTAGCAACACACACTGCACCTGCAGAAAACCAGACCTGAACACAATGAATTATGCATCATTTCACTTTGAGATTTAAACTTTCTCTGAACTGTAGATTCAGCACAGAAAGGCACCCCCATCTACTTTCGGTTGCTCTTCTAATAAGTCATAATAAAATCCTCTTTGCCTTTACTTTGCAAGTTGTATTTCTAAGAGCCAAGCATCACCTGGGATTTTTATGAACTGTAAGCCTGCCCAGAAAAGCTGTAAATTACTTAAACTGTATTATGGCATTTCGGTTGGTGTGGTTTAGTGCAGGTAATAGAATTTGTGCTGAAAATGCTCAGCTTCAGGAATTTTTCTAGCAGCCTAAGAGACTAAGAAACAATTTAGTACTTTATCCTCTGCTTTACCCTTTTTAGATTCTATTAATAGAAAAGCTCCATGGTCACAATCTAAGTGTTTTTCTGAACTGGTGAACTCAATCCAGTTTACAGGAGTCAGTAAATTTCTGCTAACAATAGTGCCTTTTTTCTCAAATAGGTAAGACCTTCATGCTTTCAAGAGCCGGTTGGATGTGGATCTCCTCTGTTATTAACAGACAAGAAAACTGAAGAGGCTGATGAACTTTTACAAGGACCCATTTGTAATACAGCCTTCAGTAGGCTTTATTCTCCCAATCCTAAAATGAGCACAGACAGAATAACAGAAAGTGTTATCTGCCTTTTCCTTTCAAGAAAGGTGCATGCCTCATCTGCAGACACCTTAGAATATTGTACATTTTTTCCTATGGTGAAAGTCCCTATTCAATATAGGATCTTCTAGGGTGTTTTAATTATTTTAGTTTCATCTTTGTAGCTGAACAGTTTGGCTACTAGCTAAATAATACAGGCACATCAAGACTCACTGAGGAATGCTGCCTATCATCACTAAACACAGCAGCATCTCACAGAATACAAAATAAATAGCAGATGTCACTAAGCCACCACTGTGATCCCATCTGTAAATACTATAGGTCAAAGTCTTCCAAGTTGCAGCTGTGCAACCACTTCTATTTGAATAAAGATTCACTGCTATAACAGAATAATTTTCCTCATGTTATCTAATGTACATATACAGCAGCTTTTATCACAGGAGTAAAATAAAATGTGGAGGGCTTGATGGGTGTAGGGGGGCTGGCATTCAGCAGAATTCTCCAGAGTTCCGTTTTGGGAGATGTGCTGCAAATTTACTGATACAGGATGCCCCAGTGTTCAACAAGGACTATGTAACTTACATTCACAGCAGTAGCTTAAGCTAAGAATATTGGCACTGTGTCCACAGCAATTTTGGGTGAACTCAGAAACATACACAGGGGATATAATAGCTTGAGCTGTAACTCTTCCTTTTTCCATTGTTTCTATTATGTGGTTTAGGGAACATCTTTTCAACATTCTTCACATGCTCCCCTTCCCACCATCCCCAGAAAGGGGGGTGACATTTAGTCCTCCAACCATGAAGTTGTGGAACAAATCCCACACAGTGCTAGTGTAGGAAAATTCCATCTTCTGAGAGCAACCATGAAGCTCTGAATGCCAAGATGACGTTATGGCATGCGAGCTGGCATCAAGTTCATCCTAAAGTTCAACTCCATGGTTTTTTTCACCTCACCACAATATAAGATTTTCCTGGTGGTTGCTCAAATTGAGTGACACAATTACCTACCTAACAAATCCTCTACTCCATCCCATTGTTCCCCCTGAGGGAGGACTACATGGCCAGTAGAGCTTTATCCTCAGATTATCTAAAGCAAAAAGGAGAGATTGAAGAATTTCAATTTCCTCTGGACGAAGAGGTGGAGAAATTCTCAGTTGTTCCTGCCAGATAGCCCCAGGCTTCTGCTGCCTCTAGGCCAAAACAGCTTGACAGAGGCACTTAGCTTGGAAGTCCCCGAGAGGTCAGGATGTTTCTCAGCTCTTCTTTCCAACTAATTCACGTCTCCTCCACATCCCATAAGCAGGATTTCAACAGCTCCCTCCACCAAGCTAAACTAGACCAACCAACATAGCTGAACAGCATCCTTGACACTGCTGCTGCCATACAGGGGTACACAAACCACCTCACAATAGCACTTCCAGGAGTTTCACAGGAGTTCACAGCCTCACACTTGAGAAAGGTTTACCTCAGACACATACACAGAGATCTTTGCCCTGAAGATGTAGATGTGAACAGGACAGGGCATGGAGGTGGCTACAATGGTTCTGCAGAGGAAGCTGCCCCCCTTTGAAACCTCACTGCATGTGATGCCTTCCCTTTAGATAGCACAAAGCAAGAAGGGCTCAGGGTGTAGCCACATGCTCAAATAGCTACTCAATGCTTGTACAATAAAGGCAGCAAAGAAGGGACTAAGGCCACCAAAACTGACATTCTCCCTGGGGAGACTGCTGCACTCTAAAGGGCCTGAAAGACGCTGATGGCATCATGAGAAGAAAGAGTTTAATTCTCAGACAGGATATCAATCTATATTTTCAAGGCTTCTGCAAGATAGAAATATTATGCTTTCCTGAACCTCCGAATTCCCTTGAGCCAATGAGTTAAACTGTTTCCTGAATTAGTCTGCTAGTGCTGTACAACAGATCATAGGCAGCAGCTATAGAAGGCATACAAAGTACAGGAGGAACAGGAGACTACTCCTATTCAGAACTGCAGTATCCAGGTTGCTTCCAGCTCTGAAGAGCAGAGGGAGGGCATATGCTCCTTTCCTAGTAGACAAAGAATTATTTTAAAGTCATCTTGAGAAGAGCTACCACCTTAAGAACAGCATTCATTGAGTATGGTCTCTCCACTAGACTGTTTCTAGCCTGAACAATTAGTTCAACCAGAACATATCAAATATTGCCTTTTATTTAGGTAACAGGCACTACCCACTGACGTTAGCACCAAAAGAAGCTGTTCCCAGATATAAGCTGCCAGTCATGGAGAAATAACCCATTGAAAGCCTACCTGAGAAATCCCAGTCTATTCTGTCATCAGCAGCACTGTGCAAAACCACAGCTGACAGCCAATACCCCATACAGTATTTAGGCAAACATGCATTGATAGACTATCCCCTTTCTTACACCACAGCTCTAGCAACAGCTCAGATCCCTTACAGGCTGATATATGAGGCTCCCTGGCACCACCAGCTATGAAACAGCCAGGGAGAAGGTTAGTGAGTTGCACAGCTGCAGCAGATCTCCATGAAATGGAACTGGTGCACCTGGGAAATAGGTTTTCTTCCTTCATTCCCCCACTAAATCCATATCGTTACTCCATTTGATCTTCTACACAAAAGTGTGTATTGATAAAAAGGTATAACTCTAACTACGTTATGTTAAAAAGGCTATTGCAATGAGGTGACAAAATCTGCGTTACTTAAAGAGAATCTCAATGAGGAACTGGATGGATCATTCAAGGTTAATACATTTATTGTGAAGGCAGACAGGACTCACTGATGCAATTTTGTCCCCAATTATATTCTTAACAAGTAGTTCCTGTATAAAACCTTTATTCATTTCATGAGTTAATGCCTATCCCTAAGAAAGACATAAAAGGAGGTCAAACAAGCCTTCTGCACCCAAAAAAAATCAGCAATGAAAATTTCCAAGACAACTGTAAGATTTCTTCCTATCATTTTATTCATTCAAGTTGATCAGAGATTAACTATGAATGGAAAATCTCCCACAAATCTTGAGACTGAGTTTGATTTAGTGTCCACCCTTATGGCCAGATATGCCAATAACACAAATTACTTTGCAAATGCTTTTAATGCAAAGGTTTCTCCTAAAATCCAGAAAAAAAATACTGATATGGTGAAGTAAGAATGCAAAAGTAAAAATATGCTCTGTTAGAGCAAGAAATGAGGAATGGATACTTGTTTCTTTTTTTCTTTCTTCAGGGAGGAGAAAGTGTCTTTCAGAGTTTTGTTGCTGTGTCAGAAAAGCTGATGCTGGCAAGCACCTTTTGTTTCCTAACTGCAAATACAAGGCATGAAATTTGATCTTTCATC
This sequence comes from Strix uralensis, assembly GCF_047716275.1. Lineage (NCBI taxonomy): Eukaryota > Metazoa > Chordata > Aves > Strigiformes > Strigidae > Strix > Strix uralensis. The sequence goes on along the minus strand of NC_133974.1, from coordinate 80,908,949 downwards.
GACATGAGATCAGTTCTTGTGGTCCCACAGCTATTTCTGACCAGACCTTGCAAGATGATAGAAACTGATTTCACTAAGGCATTTCTGGGCTGAACATTTGAAGGCAAGTCACATGTCTGTTAGATACCTGCAACTTGCTTATTCAGTTTAGTCTTCTGAAATTTGAAAACACTGAAAACTGTATCTGATGATCACAAGCATAGCCATCTATGGCATCCCTGCACTGCCTGGTGGAGAACTGTATTGCCACATTAGTGTTGATGTAGGTGAGTATGTTTACTCAGTGTTGCATGGCTCTGAAAGCCATAGCAACTTAGGCACTGTGCCATGGTCACACAGTTATGCTGAGCTATGTGGTCTCATACAACTCAGAAGTGTTTGCACAATACTTAGCTGTGCAGTGGAAAAACAATTACAGAGCACCTGTCCTGCATCCTTCACCTGTACACATGTACACAGGCATGCACGTAGACAGACTTGGACATGTCCCCTCTGCAGCTTCTGTCTCCGGCATCCTACCCATGCTTCCACAAGGTTTACTTGCACTTCTCAGTTTATATGGCGTAGAAAGCAGGGAAAGCAATGTGGAAAGCAATTTAGTAATTTCCTGTTATAGCTTGCGCCAGCTCACACCCAAGGAGATTGTGGATGGGGGAACTTATATCTGCATGCTGGCTATCATGTCAGACATATTAACATGAGTGGTCAACAGTCTCGTAAATGTTGTCTTGCAAAAAATATTCAACATGATGTGGGAACCTATAAAGACTAGTGCTCCCTAGACATACTGGGTTATTAGCTGTAAGACTGCTGGACTCACACTGCTTCAACAGTCTCTCTGAGACAGTACTCTATACAGATGGTTGCATTTTTCTACATTTTTCCTTCAGTCTGGTCTCTGTTTTCATGACTTAGGGGATGATCAGATCCTCAGGTTCAGTGTTGTGCTAGCTTCTTGTTTGCAATTCTCCTTCTGCAAGGGAAAAGTCTTCACTCGTGAATGAAAGCAACTTCAGAATAACATATGTGATCAAATCAGAGGTTTATTTTCTCTACTGCCTTGTATTTTATAGCAATTTAAAGCTATAAAATCTGTATTATACAAAGTACAGTGCTACACAATGCCAATGAGAATGCAGAGGTGGTTTACTGGGGTTCTTACACTGCTACTAACCAACAGTTTCTGTCCTGTAAAACTTGAAACAGCTTGGCCTTTGCTTGCTTTAAATTTGTTTCTGTCACCTTTCCTAAATCAAAAATCTGTTTGATAGGATTTTTCCTTGGAAGAATTACTTTGCAGATTATACAGCTATTTTTTAGGGTGCATTCTGTATTGTAGCACTTAAACATGATGTTGGATCTCCATGTACAGCTCCTGAGAGCATGCCCTTCATAAAGGTTTGGCTGTCTGGACTCAGAGTCAACGGAGAGCCTGCACAACTGTGGGCAGCCCCTTTCCCCTGTTGTCCCTGGGGAGAAGCTCCCAGGCAGTGCTGGAGAGGGGACAACCCACCTGGGGCTTGTCCCTGTCAGTGGGAGCTGCTTTTCAGCTAAATGCTTGCTGCTTGGGCTCTGCCTGATCCACTGCTCCTGTCACATTGCAGCTTCACCACGGGCTCTGATCATCCAGATGCAGACCTCAAACTATAGGTGACTTTCCACCTTGACATCAGCCCATCCCCAGGGAGGTGCCCAGTGCCCCAGGTTGGGGCTGCCCCAGGCCCCCACGGCTGCCCTGCTCCTGGCTGGAGGAGTGGGACCGGCTCTGGCTGCCCATGGGGAGCCCCTTCTTCTCCCACTCCCTGGTCCTCACAGCGCCTGACACTCTAATGTAGACTGCTTGCCTTTTATATACATTTTTCACCATACTAAGAGGGTCTTGGCAGTTGTAGTGGTTCAAGTAGAAAGGAATTGGTCCCCTGAGAGGGATGTGTAATGATTTGCTTTGGACTGAGGAAGAGGAATTCATTTTTAATTGAATAATACGAGAAAAAAGCCTTACATGTGCTAATTCATTGGATTCAACTGTATTTAGACTAGGTTATAGGGATGTTTTGACATCCCTAATTTGGTAATTAGAGAAGACAGTTGCAAGATTGGACTATTTCGACACTAAAGATTTTGATATGGGGAAGGTCACGGTGACACTAAGATCATGCAAGTAATATAAATGTAAAGAAACTGTGATTACCCAATGAGTCAAGCAACTTGAAAAGTAATTTTCTACATAACACCAAAGGTATCTTCAAAAAAACGTAAATGAAATAGCTTGGGATTTTTCAAAGGCAGGTTTAAAGAATCGATCTTTGGAGACATCCCCAAACCACATTTTTAAACCTCTGCAGATGATCTTATCTGCCATGCAAAGAAGACTGTGAGTATGAAACTCACAGTGAATGAAAATAAAATAAATGCTTTCATTTTATAAGAGTTTGTCTTTGATTAGTTATATAAGGTTATTACTTTTTTTTTCCTTGTTTCTGCAGGGGCAAATCTTAAGCTGTCTGTGAATATTTTGGTATGCCTGGTCAGAAACAAAGTTAGCAAAAGTAACAATCACCAACTTGAACTGTCTTATCACGGTCTCTTGTGATGCTAAATAATGATTCAAAATTCAAGTGTCAATTTTGCCCATACTTCAGATGTACCTGAGAGGTTTTCCTGTATTGACACAATAATTAAACAGTATTTATCACGCCTTCCAATGTTTCATGAATAGAGTCTGGTTTTATAGGCTATTTCAAGGCTGAAAAATATTCTGTAAAATCTGCAAAATCCTTGGACACTTTTGCCACTCTGTATTGAAGTTACGGATTTATGAACAGAGGGCTTGATAAACTAGTTTTTAAATGAGCCACGTCTTTCATATGTGCCAAATCTTTTCTCAGAAATGTATATTCTCATATTAAAAATGATAAAGAAACTCTCAAAAGGAGAAAGGGTAATTGCAAAAAAAGGCAGCACTGCGTACTGCTATATTGTCTTCAACACTGAAATAAGATGGCATGATCGATATCAAGGAGCTAAGCCAGAGAAGTTGAATGGTTTGCAAATTTTGCAGAACACCTTTCAGGTTAGAAAAGGTTCACAGAAGTGGACTCAGTTCATGAAACGTTTAAAACTGTATTAGCTCCTGTTTAGCTGATATCCTGTTACTGATACACTACAAAATCACACACATAACTATAGTAACCTGTAGCTGCATCCATGTTACACTACACATTAAATACTACACCTGTTTGAAGTTCCTTACAATTAAAAACCCCTTCTACTTAAAAAATGCTAGATTTCCTGCACTTTTACCTTCTGCCAGCAATTTTAGGAAACAAAACTCCTTTGCATTACTACACATTTCTACCGTACAATATAACGACTACTTCTCCATCTCTTTAAGAACATCAGCACTATAAACCCAGAATTTCAATAAAATCCACAAAGTTTATAGAAAACTTTCAAGCAGAAGAGCTGTTTTTTAAGAAATGTTCTCTTTAAAAATGCAACATTTCATAGGCAAATTGCCCTTTAAAACAACTTATAAAAGATTTGCCTGAATTTCCCCCTTCCTTCCCTTTTTATGCCAATATCAGTTTTAATCACTTGTAGCTTTGCTTACATAATTCTTATCATGAAAGAAAACATTTAGCCATTCAGCTAATCAGATTGGCTAGCAGATGTTTCACTTGTTTTGTTATTGATAACAATTATTTTTAAATCTTAGATAATGAAAAGCCATCTATGTGTAAAAGAAGGAAATCAGTTTAAAAAAAAAAAAAAACAAAAACAAACAAGGAGTCAGTACATGCATGTGCAAGACTTCGGCAAGAGGGAAGCATTTTTTCTAGACTGCCTGGAGCTAGATGGCTATCTTGTATATGATATTGATTAAAACATTCTTCTCTTGTGCTTTTCTTTTTTGATCTTTCGAATATATATGTACCCCTGTCTTTAGATATATGTGACTCTTCTCTATCTTTTCAACTCATCTTATGGCCGATATCTTTTTTGGCCTTTCACAAATGTAGGTGAGGGAACCATCCTTTTCATCAACTCACGTTTCCACTGGCTCCTAAAGAACTAGGCTTTACAGAGACGATGGTAAATAAACAGGAACAACTGGTCAACTGTAACTGTGCCTCACGTGTGAGCTTGTTCTTAGACTCAGCCATCAATCAGAAATGCAGCAGTGATTTACCACTCATCTAGAAATAAAGCAGAAATATTTGCCCAAGTTTTTTTGAACCAAATCTGTCTCCTCTGGTTCTGAGAGGCATTGTAGGCACACTGTCACCAATTTGGCTATTACCAGAGCTTCAGGACTAGCTCTGAAGTCCTAATACACACTTTCTAGGAAGAAGGGGTCCACAGACAAATGTCCAAATGACCTACTATGTACAGTGGAACTGCGCTTCTCTAACAGACAGATCCGCCACCCTCCAGAGGGTAAGGGAAGTGTCCATAATGAAGCTGAGTGCCACTGATAAATTATCCCTAGGGTAACAAAGTACTGGGTATGTATTTTATTAGGTGATGAGCAGAAGAAGGATAACATCTGGATTCACAGTCCATCAGGCTAAGTCTGCCAAATGTTCGATTCAAGTTACAGTGTATTTGAACAACACCATAACAGTTAAATGGATTCCCATGGCACAGATCCTAATGCAATTTGGAAAATGAAATAGCAATAGTGCAATTGTGTTCACCTTTGACATGAAAAGCGTGATGGAGAAAAAAGTATATCTGAGAGGCAGCATATAGTCAACAGCTGTTTGATAAAGCGAAACAGCGAGCAGCAAAGATCTCTGGGCTAGAAAAAGCTTAAAACCTTGATCAATGTGCTGCAACAACAATGCACGTGACCCATACACTGAAAGACCAATCCTTTATTTCATAGACCATTCACAGCTTCAAGTCAATGGACATGACAGAGTACTGGCCACATTAACTGAAATCACAGCATTAACTAGTTTAATGCATCATACAGTTACTAAGACAGAGGCTGGCTGTTGAAAGTACAAGCTCCCACTTTGCATGCTTTCATATGCAATCTACATATGAGTTTTAACACAATGCGCAACCACTTCTGGACAACAAGGCAGATTCTCAGCTAAGGTAGCAGCAGGTAAGTAGCAGGAACCTCACCTTATGTATTGTGATCAAGTTTGGGCACAATTCCAGGCCATGGGGGGACAGCAGTACCAATGGAGAGGTGTGGGCTTGGAAAACAAAGTGTATTGGGAAAGGCACACTGAATGGGCTTGACTATATAATGCTGTCAGAATGAATAACAGGCATCTTAGCACTCCCAGTTCCATGAGCTTTTCTTAATGATTGTGTTGATGAACGATGACCTTACATGGCCTTATCTCTAATTTAACAGTTGTATGTGCAGATAATTGATTTGACTTTGATGCAATATGAAACCTTTAGAGATTGCCTTATAGTTTGCTTCTAAAAAAAGAACTTTATAAAAACGAGCATTTTATTTATAGCCAGTTTTATTTTGGAAAAAAAAAAAAAGAAAAAGAGAAAATACTGAGACTCGAGCTTATTTCTTCCCACATTTTTCACATGATTGACCCCGTTCTGTTGACCTTGATCACTGTCTTTTCCAGGTTCTGTTCACTTCTATTTCACCTGAACTAGTGCCTCTACCACTTTCAGGTATCTTTCAGCCAATCTTTGGCTTCCAGAACAGTTGCTGGAGCCTTCATACAGCATGTCATTTAATAACGGCTGTGTCTCAGAAGAGATTCCCCCCGTGCTGCCAAGATCAAAACCATGATTTTCACAAAAAAAAACAAAACAAAAAAACAACAACAAAAAACAAAAACAAAAACCAAAACAAAACAAAACAAAAAAACACCTGGACCAGCAGTCTTGTAATGTTTTTGATGGATGTGGGATTTAGTTCCAACTTATCAATCTTCTATCAAGAAAGTGACTGTATTTGGTCTGCAGAGTGAAAGGTAGACAGGATTTTAACAAGTTTTATTTCACAAATTAGTGTCTATTTCAGCGGAACTTTAAGTTCTGTAGTCACATGTATTTGCCAACAACATGTAAGAAGCACAAATACCATTACAAGATTGACTCAAGAAAGCAAATACCACTCGGTAGCAACAGAGAGCGGGGAGAGGTGATTTTGTGTCATTCCTCTGTACAGTATATGCCCAATGGTACCCTTCTACCTGTATGTACAAAAAACTGACATGTTTCTGTTTTATTTGAGGGGCAGGTGTGTGAACAGTCCCACTACCCACACAACTACAGACCAACAGAGATTTTATCACATCTCTGAGGCTTCATATCCAAACATGCTCATTGACAGTATCAGTTTCAGGTACTTCAATCATCTCCAAGCTCCTCCACACACTCCTGCCCTTATAGGGGAGACCCATAGTCAAGTTTATGCTCCTTCATTCCTTTCAGGAGAGCAAATAAAGTTTCCACAGTCTAAAGGACACTCACACATCCAACTTTGCCTTGCTCAAACTCTCACTGGACTCAGGAGGATGTAGTGAAGAAGGCTGGACGGCACCCATTATAAAGAGTGTGGAATATTTTAATTGCCATGTTACAAACCCTGTGACACCCATGTACAGCTGCACCTGCAGCTCCTCTATCCTTGACATGCATGACATGATCAGAGACCTCCAAACTTAATTCTGTTGAGTGCCTGATCCAGGCATTTCTGCTCTCCAAGTCACATGAGATTGTACAAAAGCAAACTGATATTCCAGGGGGCCAAGCCAGAAGCTGCAGTTGTGATTCCCTTCTTTATCAGGAAGGACTGCGGCATGGCAGGCAGAATAATTTCTGATCTCTCAAAACAGTGTGCTAGGGGGGAAAACTGTTTCACTTCCCCTCACCCACACTTCTCCACTTTTTGAACTGCCTTGCAGACACCTGGCACACATCCCACCACTTTTTAAACAATGCAGGACACAGAATGTGTGCATATGACATATGCAACCCTTAGGCCATTTTACAGTCACAAAGAACTGATACGAAATTAAGTAATCAACTCCGATTATACTTTGTTAATAAATTCTAAATGTCACTTCACTAAACAGTAGTGTTCTAGCAAAACCAGAAATGTTAAAAAAATAATCACAAAGTTTTAAAAGGTGTTGACCTGTATTCAAACTAGAAACACCAGGTATGGGAAATAGAAAGCATCTATTTCTGCCTCTCTCAGACACACGCACACCTGTTTTGCTGCTGCTGACAGCAGATAGCTGCGGGGTTCTTCCTGAGAGACATCCTGCATACCACAAAATAGCTGTAGAGTATGAACTGTGACCCCCTTCAGTTTTGATAGACTTGTCATTTCTCTTAAGCTTTTCCATCCATCATGCACACTCTTTCTAATGTTTAACTCATTTATATGAAGATCCCTCGAGGGAATTTCATTGCATCTCTGACACTACTTTAACTGCTGTCAGGTGGAAATAGAGAGTTTTTACATGTGATTAGTCTTATTTGTAACCACCTAATTTCATTGAACACTTCTGGTTCTTTTTTACTTGTGTTAAATGAGTGTGATTTCCTGACATGGTTGTAAAATGAATCTCACTTCAGAGTTTCTTCACCCCCAGGTGCGCGGAGAAGACTCAAGATAGCAGTTTTAAAGAAATAATTTACTTTTGTGTCAAGGAGCGAAACTGTGTACCTTTTTGATTGTTCCTGTCATAATAAGCAATTCAAGCAGTAAAAGCTCTCTCTATTCTCTCATCATCTAGGATGATAGTCAAGAGAACTACTAAAATAAAACCAGCTATTGCCTGAAGCAGTTCCTGAAGTGGATGTGATCTGAGATTTGAAGGGAGATGGTGTTCTTTTCAGTCTTTAGATAACACAAATTTATTAACTACCAAACACAACTGCCCTGCAGCATTTCCAACACAGTCAAAACCTAACAACCAACCTAATGAAAACTAACACTAAACTCCAATAATCATCCCCTTTCTTAAAAAACACACACAAACAAAAAAATTTCAGATCAAAGTGGTCAGATCAAATTGAATAAACTTCGGGAAAAAAAGTCTAAAATTCTGGTTATTAACCCCAAGGGAAATTTAGGCTTTTATGAGGGTTTTCCAGTCATCATTGGAAAACAAGAGGAAGAAAAGTATTGCATGAGAATGTATATAGTCCACCCCTGCATACACATATATGACTGACATGGGTAGTCTTAAAATAGCAATAGAGATAGCAATCTAGGTAATTTATTACAGCTGATGGATAACATTTTGAAGCCCCAGGTAGACTATAGGAGAAGATCTGTGCTCCTTGATAATGCTTGACACCTCTTTGAGGTTGTCAAGAGAGTCTTTGAACCAGGTTTCACAGAGGGTTCTTGGTGTTGCTGCTATAGAAAAAGAGAGTACATTCAAGAGGTGGTGAATGTAGCAGCAAGAACAGCTCTCAGCTCTTTGGCCTGCATCCACAGGATGGAAGTGTCTTACATGCAGCCCCATCTTCTTTTCTCCCTCAAGAAAAGGTAGGGAAGGGCAGTGGTTAGAGAAGCTTCTAGCTCCATGCTGAGCTACATGAAAAAATAGGAAGAGACATCCAAGAGGCATCCCTTTATTCTTTGCAGGAAAGACCAGGCTGCATTGGTTCAGGGCTTTTTTTTCTTTAGGGGAGAAAGTTTCCTTTTGAAAGGAAACACATACCACAGTCTGAGAACCCCAGCTTTAGGGCAATGATAAGGTTGAAACACTAAGCTCTCACAAGTCAGGAAATACCAAGCAGATGACACTGGCCCTCTGCACTATGCAGAACCCTTTGGCCAGCAGCAGGACAAGACCAGGGAATAGACCCTTTTGCTCATCTCTTCCTGTAGTGCTCCAATTGCTCCAATTCTTTACAAAGGTAGACTAGGTTAAAAAAAAAAAAAAAAAAAAAAAAAAAAAAAAAGAAAGAAAAACCCAGGAAAGTCTATACAAAGTAGCCAGCTTGGATACTATGCAGAGGATGTAAAGAACAAGACAGTGTCCACAACTGCCTGATTAACTCCACTATTAGTATACCATTATTTGCATTCAGCCTCATCTGTAAGCAGGTGTCATTCAAGATTTATTTATTATTGAACTTGATAATGATGGTAGACCAAGAGGGCCAATCAAGAATGAGACCCTTTTGCCCAAAACATGGTACGAACCCAAAGAGCTTAAAGTCTATAAAGCAAGGCATATAAACACTGGGGAAGAAGATGTACTACAGAGAGATCAACTGTGTGGGGAAGAAGAAGGTTGGAGCAAAACCTGCAGAGGCCAGAGACAGTTCAGTCAAAACTATGAGTCACAAAGGATGTCACCTTCGAGCTCCTCTCGGCTTGCTCCTACCAGCAGGGTTTCTGCTAGCTCTTTTCCTTGGTTTTACCTCAATACTACATGTATTGTGAATCTGTGGTTACCTTACCAGTTACTCTATCAGATCAGCAGTGCTGTGTCTACTGTGCTTCTGTGGGTTTGTCACAAGTCACCCAGATGCATAAATGAATCACTATCAGCCATTTCATCTTGGTGTCAGATCTGGCTTTGCCATCTAGTAGGAAATACTCTGACTGTCTCATTGTCTTGCATCTCTCCTGGTCTTGCATCTAATGAACTTAAACACTGATGCTTAAGAAGAGCAGCACTATATACCCTTTTCGCACTGAAGAAAATTACTGCACTAGGTGCAGACAAATAGATATCTGAGCTCTGCTTTTTTCCACTTTTCCTTCAGAAAGAAATCATTTATCAGTGCATGAATATTGCCTTGTAATTTTATTGCAAACTAATGGAAGTCCATCACCAAGCAATGACAGAACTTTTGCTCTGGGAGTCATTCAGCACCTGGAAAGGGGAAACTTAAACAGAAGAGCAATTTACCAAATGAACAGTTCTTTCAAAAAATCTTTCCCTTTCTCTCAGAAATGTAATTTATGGAACCTTTCAAGGAGGAAACAAGATGGAAAGATAAAACCTCCTGTTCAAAGTTCAGATTTGCAACTAAATCCACTTAGGCAGAAATCCATCAAAAATCTGACACGCTTGAAAACTGCCTTCCCAAGAGGTTGCAGTCTGAAACATAATCCCATTAAATACATTGTGGAAAGTAAGTTGTCCACTTTGTTTTGTCTTGCCCACCAGAATTCATGTAATAAATGCTGCAAAATGAAACAGTATGGATACATGCAACAAAATGAACAGGCCATACACTTTCTGCAGGCTGAACCCCTCCTAGTGTCCCAGAGTAAAGAGCAGCTCATATGTTAGGCCATATTTTCCATCTTGTCCACACCAGCCTGCTCTGAGCTCTCACGACTGCAAACAGTTAATGAATGTCAGGGCAAGCCATGTCATTAAAGACACTTTCTTTTTACAAAACTATTCTACCTTTCAACAGTTTCTGTTGAGATTTTTTTTCCATTTGAGATTTTTCCCATTTGAGGTCCTATCTGATGGGCGACTGCGTGGCAAGTTCTGAAAAATGAAGGTCCTCAGTTTTTCCCCTCCTCTCCTCCAGACTTGCACGGCGGGGTAGAGAAACAAGGGATTCTCCTACTTTCAGCCCTTCCACAGGGGACAGAGCAGGCCGTGCTGCTCTTGCACTCCCTCCCGTGGTGGATCCCTAAAGTGTCACAGAAGCAGCCAGGTGACCTCCCTGCCCCCGAGGATGCTGCACAAGTGATGCCACCGAGCTGTATTTGCAACGGAATGGACAGGAGGAGAAATAGAGGAAGACCTGTATAGACTTCCCTCTCTGCTTTTTGTCTCTGAAGTCTTTGATGGCTGCCTCCCAAAAGTAAGCCATCCTACAGACCAGAGATAACTTACTAAACAAATCAATGTATGGTCAAGTCAAAGCCTTCTTTAGTTTCTTTGTTTCCAGTCTTTTTAATTTCTGTACCCACTTGTGGGGACAAAGGTATCTTTAGAATACACACTATCCTCCACTACAACGTAGCATACCTGGGACCAGGTTTCATTTATTTGACTTCATTTATCTGATAAAAATTTTTACTTTAAAAAGTTACATTTGCTACAGTGATTTTTCACTCTAACAGGCACATCAGTCCCCATGTTGGATACTCTCTGGCCTTGAGCAGTGCTATACAGCACTATTGGCATAAAAAGGTGGCACACAGTGACCACAGTACTTGACAAATATAACCTTACAGAGCCTGGGTCAGCTTCACCAGCAGCCCTTTGGCTGCACTAAATGGCATCAATGTGGATGCTGAAGTGAACAAGAACTGATTAAAATACTGTAATTAAATGCATTAAATAATTCTTCACCTATGCAGATGAACATGAGGACAAATACATTAACTGGGGCTACTGAACCAGAGCCAGTTCGGAAGCCATGCTCAACATGTCCTTACAATATCTGCCTCTGATAATAACTCTCCTTTTAAGACCATTAGGTTCCCCTCACAGTCCCAAATAGGAATCCAGTGTGTTTGGTTGTCTATAGAAAGTCAGGATGAAGGCAAGCACACTGCAGCCATCATGGGACACACATTATCAGCCTCACTGAGAAGAGATTTTCACGTTTTAGTATCACTGCCTTTCTGATATGCTGCCAATGCCATATTTCCACCTTGTATTCTCAAAAAAAGGGTCCCAGACTCTAAGCTCTACCATTAGGAGAAAGATGCCACTGTAAAGAGCAGCACCTAGCAAACAAAAATGCTTGGGAATCAGTTCTCTAGATTTCATGATCTAGATCCCAGGCAGATCACACCCTTGGTGCTCTATGATACTTTAGGACACGGTCTGGTTTAACAGCATTTCTGTTCACAGAGTCATGTTATGGTTAAAACATGGTTAAATAGTTTGTGTGTCCACCAAAATGTCACCCTCCCTTCTCCCCCTCCTTCAAAGTAGTAATGAGACTCAATGGCAGACTTTTACTCAGACTAAACTCCACAACTCCTCCGCTTTACTCCAGATAAGAGCAAGAGAAAGATAATGAAACTGAGTCATTGCCTTCCCTCCCTGACATCCATGCATGTCTGCAATCTTCAGGTCTTCTCTGTACATGGATTGTAGTGAGTACACCCTGATTACCATTTAAATGATTCTTTATCTGACATTACTTTCATTTTAAAAAATGTACAGACCTCTCCTGAGCATTTACACTGCTTATTCACTGACAGGATCCTGCTTTAATACTGAACAAAGGTCAGAATGTTGATAAATTGGTAAATATGGTAAATCTAGCCTGAACAAAAGACTGTGAGCACTTTATGGCAGCATTTGTATCCTAAAAATCTGTAAAATACAGCACCCAGCCATGGCATAAATAAAGAAAGAGCATTCCAGAGCAATGGAATTTTTCTTCATTTTCATGTAAGTACTCTTTAGGTGCTCTAGGACAGTGAGTCAAAGATTTATAGCTTATGTATGACAGCTAATTTGTATACAGTTTAAAAACTAACACTTACAAGACAGGAAAGTATACTATGACATCCTCAGAACAAATTTAAGTAACACAAAAGAAAAAAAAATCTTCACTCAGTGGCTCAGATGACAGACAAGCAGACTAAAGTAAATGAAGAAAAAAAGCTAGGTTTGGGATAGGTGTGAGGTAAACATTCTTGAGCGAGTTTTCTAGCAGCACACTGAACAAGCCAGGGAGAGAGTTGGAAAGGATCACCTTCAGGAAATGTTTTCTCTTTCCGTCCCAACAAGAATTCTAGGATGTATTCTCTATTAGCCTGGATTTTCAGCAGCTGATGAAATACTTAGCAGTCCTTTTTAAAAGCTAATAAATTAGAAAGGGGGAAAAAAATCACTGAAGGGCAGTTACTAACTCATCAAGGCAATTTCTTCTGCAAGAACTGGCTAAAACTTCAGTCTGGGGACAGACTCCACACCAATTTACTTCACAGGTTCTGTGGTAAGTTGTGACACTACCTTAACTTTGCCTGTTTGAAGACCATTCATAATTTGGAAAACTAATGTTAAGAAACCCTCTGATACTAAGTGTCACTGCACCAATCTAAATGCCAGTCCATATGCTTCTGGGTAGTTTTCACCTGCCTGTAACCAAAGTTTGTATCCTTGTATCCCATGCACACCATTGCACTACACCAATGGCTGTAATTCAGACTAATTCCCTGTGTAGATGGGACAACTAGGCAGATCCAAAAAATGCAGAAAAAATGCCGTTATTTATGCTATACCTGCTGTTCTCTGCTCATTTCTTTGCTTATGGGCAATTTTTTGCTACATTGTGTTATCCCTCCTTTTCCTTTGGCATAAATTATTCTGTGTGACATCAGCATATTGTAAACTGTAAGTTTTTTCCTGAAGTATTTCCTCTTCTCAGGGTCACAGCTAGTGTTGCACTGGGAAGTGTTTTATCTACCACTGTAGATAAGTATGAAGGCAGTGATTATCAATTAATAACCAGAAGTGGATAGAGCAATGTCAACAGCAGCATATCGCATGAGACTACACGGGGCCACTGAGACCAAAATGATTGGCATCACCAGAATTTTGTTGTAGCAGATAGTAGAGGGGCAGAGAAGGGGAGGGTAGTATTCACACAGTCAAAAACTATTTTGATTACATTATTTCTGAAGAAAGCAAGAAAGCATTCCAACTTTTCACTGTGATATTACCTTCACCATGAATCTTTCATCTGAACTTTTTAAAAATCTACCTCAAAATACAATATTGAATCAACCAGAAAATTAAGAAGCATTTGGGCTTTGATCCTAAAGAAAACACAAAATGTTTGGAAATCCCTGAGTTCTTTGCAAAATGTAACCTCCATTCGCTCTGCAGCTTCCTCAAAAGCATATGAATTTGTTCAGATAAAAAATGCCACTCCTGAACCAAACCTTTATTTGACAATCAAAAATAGGTCTTTGATCTCAACTCTTTCTTACTCCGTTTCTAATTTTCAGGCGCTTTGGCACTTCCTGGTCTCGGGCCTGACAGGAAGTACCAAAATACGTGAAAATGGCTGTGCCTGCGGTGAGGCTGGTCTGGCTGAAGAAATGGAAACACTAGCAAAGTCCTGGGTGAGCCAGATCTTGAAAAGATTCGTAGCCCGACTTCCAAACCAACAAGGTTCAGATACGTTTTGGATAGCAGCTAAACCTTTTGAGGCTTCTCAAAATGAACCAAACCTTGAGTTTTGCCAGCTGTCAAGGAATACACATGGCTGTTCCTCGAGGTATTCAGTGGGCAATAGGGGATGGATGAAAGCATCACAATTGGCCAAAATATGCATGATCGACTTCTTTTTGTTTCCTCTGTCCTGCTCTTCCCACCCCACCCACATTCACTTGTACTCTTCACTTCTAGTTTTAAAAGCTTATGGGTGTGCAGTCAACCTGCCATCTCCATTACATCTTTCCCATTATAAAGTAGAGTTTATGTTGGCTGCATGCAGAAAAATTACTTCTAACCCCTGATCAAAAGTTTTGCTGACTCTTTTAATAATAACTCTCACAGGTTTTGGTTTTGCTTCTTTAGTGAGAAGCGTCTTGAGAATTTATTGCAAGGAAGCATTGTTGAAAGTGTTTTATTTTCAGAGCTGATGTACCCTTGGTTGTACCAACGCCCATTTGCAGTAACAATGCTGTTAGGATCTGGAGCCACTTACAGTTTTATTTATGGTCTTGGTTTTTCAGTCACAATTAGAGTAACTTTTCCAAATGTTTGGGTTTGCAGACGCCATCCAAATGGGTCCTTAACTTGGAAAGCTTTGATTGTGTTTAGCTTCCCTTTACTGAACTACCTTAGTGGTCCATCTTATATTGGTGAGTGTTGTGGAAGCTATCCAGCGCATTAAATGCTATTGAATACTCACAAAGCATGTGCCAAGGGAGAAAAAGAAAACAATTGTTCCCTGAAATATTCAGCCTCTGACGAAAGGAACTTTTAACAGGCAGAGGTGTTCATTTCAAGAAGCGATTTCAAGCAAACTTTCTTCCTTTGTAAGTTCTAAGGTCAATATTGTATTGAGAAGGACACATGGTTCAGCAAGGCTTTGAAAGAATAAAATTAAATAGTTTGTGGTATGTTATAAGTCATCAAGATTTTAAAATAAGAAACACTTGTGTCCTATTGTTTGTACAAGTACATGCACACACATAACACGGCAACTGAGATAAAAGCTAAGTTGATGGTTCCAAAAATACAGCATAAACAGTGCCAGAGTAAGCGTGGTGGCAAGTGAAGTGATCATAAGCTCACTTATTCGAAGAACAAAATTAGCTTTCTTCAAAACATCGTGTTTCAAAACAAAAGTACCTATATCCTCAAGGTATGACTATTCCCCTAATACAATATGCCAATACAGCTCAGCTCTCATCAGTTTCATACATCCAGAAAGAATGGGTGCATCTCACAGAGCAGAATAAAAACACATTGAAAAAACGTTCCAACAATGTGTTACAAGAACTGCAGACTATTACCTGCCTTTCCATAAACAAGGTAAAAGGACAAGGCTACTTAAGATATTCTCTGGAATGTTAGAATGTTTTACTTTGGTATTTGACCAAGGGGAGGAAAAACCAGGAGCAGCCAAATTGCCTACAGTCCTTCCAGATGTCACGGTTTCTTATGAGACAGCTCTCAGCCTATCTTCCCAGAATGAAAACCATTGTTCTGTTGCCAATATTTGTTTATTTGAAATAACAATAAATATAATACTAAATAATGCTTTCCTCCCCCATGCATCCCTGTGGCTCAGTTAGCAATTCAGAACTGGAATATTATGTTTCCTCTCACTTTGTCTATTATTGCAACATGCTCCTACTCAGGAGACAAGAGTCTAGGAGCAACTTTAGCAAAGTGTATTTTTTGATGACAAGAAGCCAAGATTGGTACAAACTCAGAGTAGCTTTGGGCTATCTCTAACCCAGTGACCCCACAAGAACTTTGAAACTCTTGAACCCTGGTGCACATTCTGGCTCCTCAGTAAAGATTCAGGTGTGCATCAGCCCACCGCTCATGTTCCTCCTCTACCCTGGCACACAGACAGGAGTTCAAATGATTTCACAGTTTGGGCAGGGTGACACTTTACAATACTCGTACACTCACTTTAGATACAGCCATGGGGACCAGCAGACCGGACTCTAGGCTGCCTGATGCATCGCAGCTACCTGCTGACTACTCTGATGCACCTGCCTGCCAGAAATTGTCCTGATTGCTATTATCAAGGTTATAGGAAGTCATATGCTCATCAGTCCCTGCAGACCTGCAGTCACCTAAGACTGTCAGGCAATCAGAAATCTCTTGGGGGTGTTATTTGTGTGAAAACTGTAATTTCTTGCTACTGGACTATGCACAGCTTCCAATATCTGAAAATCACATAGTCACTTGAATGTGAGTGGTTGTTGTCGGTATTTCTGCCCAAGGGAAATGCAAAAATATTATTCCTAATTAAATGGGGATGCAGCTCTGTAAACTACTGAAAGTCATCCCTGAAAGTAATACTTGCTCTGCTTCTGGAGCTAGCGAGGACATAAAGCTAAAACAGTCCAGAAAACTGTTTAGACAGATGAAAAACATAAAGACAGACGGTGCTACTCTCCTTGCTGCCTGGCCATCATTCAGTTTGTCGCTTAGAACCCAGAACAGTTTAACACCCAGATAAGTTAAAAACCTCTGATCCATGTAGTTGCCTTTTGGAAAATGACCTTAACTTTAGACTTGCTTTTGATAGAGGGAACTTTAATTTTACTATCATGTCATTATAAGGTTCATCTTATGGCAGATTTACCACTGTGGTTAAGGAGACTGTGCCCCTGATATTACCACCACCTGGCAAGCTACATATACCCATGACAGTTTGATACCATCAGGGGTGTTCACACCCTGCCCATCATCATCCTGCAGTTTTAATGAAACTCAGGTCCGCAGTGAAACATGCTGTCCCCGTGGCGTCTGGTTATTTATGAAAATATCAGTCTTCCTTTGTTTTTCTTTCAACCACAAATAAAAATAAAATCTTCATCTCATGTGTAGAAAAGAATTGTAGTTCTCTGTCATCACACACTGGCACAGCAGGTGAAAAAAGTCATACATTTTCTTGGTCTTTCTACAAAGCCTGGGTTTGGTTTTCCTTATAACTATGCAGATACTATTCATCAATATTTGAGAAAGGTACATGCGGGAAGGGATTATACAGTCGGTGAGCTATAAGCAAAATGACTATAGGAGTAAAGAATTATTTAGTGCTGTGGTATTTGTTGCTGTAATAGCATTGCTTTTGTGTTGTTGTTGTTTAAATAGGGAAGTACACAAATAGTAGAAATAAACCTGCCTCATTCATAGTTTAGTCTTGTGGGAAGATGTAAAGCGCGCGCGCGCGCGCGCGTGTGTGTGTGTGTGTGTGTGTTCATTGCCCACTTCATGGAAGGATTTCTAATGTAGCCTAGTATTCATATGGTCTGGCCATCTCTCTAAGAAGAGCACACTCAACAGAAAAACTACCATGGGCTCACTACTTACAGTCCTCTACTAACAAGGCTAGCTACCCCTACTGAAATATGCAAGTTTAATTCAGTCCAAAAGCTTACAGTCTCAAAAACTATTACCTTTTTGGTAGCAGAGGGTGGGGATTCCACCAGGATAGAGTTTTCTGGTCATGGTTCATAAAGATGCACACTACTATAAGGTACAGAAACAAACAATACACACTCTGGATTGGTGGAAGAGGGAACAGAGGTACTTTAGACATCTCTCAGCTAACAGTGTAGTCAAACACATCTGCACAAGTCTATGACATTTAATTTTTAAAGAGTTTGCCCAAGTGCCCTTGGCCAGATTTTTCTTCCCTTTCATGAGGCAGGCAACCACTCACTGAATGACAGTTATGTTCAGCAGTGATTTATATACATCTGTTAAAAGGCTTTGGCATCACTGGAATCATGTATCATTTAAAGATGATGTAACAGTCACAAACACTCTTATTTTACATTTGGACAAATTAAGTTTTGGTAGCATTTCCAGTTTACTTCCATAACAATATTTAGAACTTTTTAGCATACAGAAGAAATAATATAACACGTAATCTCTTCTAAATTCTGTTTACACATTTCTGAAAGTGAACTTGGAATTAAATTGTAATGTTAACCTGTTAACTATAACAGTATATATCACATGACAGTCTAAGGGTGCTTCAGTTGGGGTTCTTAAAAAGTAAAAGATGAAAATTACTTGACTCTATTTGCCCCACACTTTCAAATGCCACAAATTATAAAATTCATGGATCAAACTCATTCCTTTAAGGTTTTCAATTAGCAGCTTCTAATCTACAAATCATTTCAGAAAAAAAAAAAAAAAAAAAAAAAAAAAACCACTAGACAAGAAAGCAAAACTTCTTCTGAAGAATTTCAGGTATGAACAGCTCAGCCATCCCCCACTGCCGTTTCTCCTTGAGCTGTCCCTATCCCCCCTTAGTCAAAAATAAAATAAGAAAAAAATAAATAAAAAGGAAGGAAAAAAACCAACTCAGTATTTTACAGAAAATTTCTGAAAGACTGAGACAAAAATAGGGTCTATTTCACTTTGCAACTGCCTGTAAGTTTAGCATAATAAACTCTAAAGGGCACAGCCCTCACCAAAACACTTAAAAACAGCTTGAAAGGGGTACTCGCTGCCCGTTATGTTTACTCAAGCACTTGTTTAAAAACACATTTAAGGAAAATGTTTTTATTTCTACAGATTGCATTAATTATAGCTTTGCAAACACTGCAAGCTGTACAAGACGACTGAACTGAGCTATTAGCTGCAAACCTCAGGTCTTGGCTAGAGAAGTGGTTATGGCTTATTTAGCAAGCCTAATGAATTGGCTCACCCATCCCTACGCAGCACAGTTCCACGTTTAGCATCCTGGAGCCTGGAATAGCCCAAAGAGGCTTGTTTCACGTCGCTTTATAATTAAAGTAAAATCGGTCAGCCCAAGACGGACCAAAAGCAGACCTCACTGCAGCATTATTCCTCTTGGGGAAAATGAAAGCATTAACGCGGACGTTAGCGCTGGCTCGAAGCTCTGCGGAGACCCGCAGTAAACTGCCACTTCGCTGCCACGGGCCGTGCTCTCCCCCGGAGAAACGCGACGGGGCGGCGGTGCCGGCGGCTCCCAGCGCCCCGCGCCGCCGAACAGCCGCGGGAAGGCTCCGCACCCCGGCCCGGGGCTCCATCCTCCCTCCGCCCGCGGCGGGGAGCAGCCCCCCGCCCGCAGCCCGCCCGGGGGGCCCGCGTCAGCCCGCTCAGGTGCGCCCCGGGGGAGCGACCCGCCGGGCCCCCGGCGCCCATCGCCCGGCAGCGGGGCGGCCTTACCGTCAGGGCGGAGAGCTTCTGGGCCGGCACGGCGGGGAGCAGCTCCGGCAGCAGCAGCAGCAGCGGCACCCACATCCTGAGCGGCGGCGGCGGGCACGCAGCGGCTCCGGGAAGCGGAGGAGGGGGACTCTCCTTGGGATGTCGCTCCCCCCTCCGACGCCTGCTTTGGCTCCTTTTCAATCGCTCCCGCTGGGAGGTCCCAGCTTAGGTCCTCTGCTTACTTTCTCCCCACCCCACTCCTTGAAATCTGGGGACGGGAGTATAGCAGAGAGGCAGCAGTTTCTCCCTCGCTCCGCGTCCCTCCCTCCTCCCGGAGCGTCAGCCCCGGCTCGGAGATGCTCCACAGCGTCTCCTCTCCTGTCTTCTCCCAGCGCCCTCCCGCCGCGCAAGCACTGCCGGGGGGGGTCCGCCGGACCCCGCCGCCTCCCCCGGGGGGCCGCCCCTCCCTCCGCCTCGGACGGGCTGCTGCCTAGCCTTGGGGGTCGCTTTCTTTCCCCTCCAGCCTCGTCTCCCCCGGGGCGGGGGGAAGCGGGAGAAAAAGTTTGGGACGAGAAGGGAGGACCCTCCGCACCACCCCTCTGGTGTCCGCGCTGGCGGGGGGCCGCGAGAAGGCTCTGCCGCGGCTGCGGAGGCTGGCGGTGAGCGACCTCACCGAGCCGCTCTTCCCCTTTTCCTCTTATCCTTCCCCCTCCCCAGCCCGGCCTCCGCTTTCTCCTCCCAGACCCACAGATCCTCGCCGATTAACCCTCCCCGGTGCTCCCGGGGGGGACGCCGGCTTGCTCCCCCCGCCAGGCTCATTTCCCCCCCGCCTCCTGCTGAATCAACATGTACAAATACCAGCAGCTGCTGGCGGAGGGGCTGAGAGGCGCCCCGACCCCCGGACCCGGTGCACCCCGCCGCTCTCCCGGTGCACCCCAACACCCTCCCGGTGCACCCCGCCTCTCTCCTGGTGCTCCCCGACCCCCTCCCGGTGCACCCCGCCGCTCTCCCGGTGCGCCCCGAGCACCCCGCCGCCCGCCGGGCACCGCAAGGGCCGGGGAGCGAGGGCCGCGGCAGCAGGATTTGTGGCGGGGGCACAAGCGAGCAGGAGCGGGGCAGGGGCCGGGAGCCGGGCGTCGCGGGGGGCTGCCGGGCCCTCGGGCACGGCGGGGAGCGGGCACTGCGGGCCCCGCGGAGACGCAGGTCGGTACCTCGCCTGCCGCGAATGCCGGGTGAATCCGTCCTGCCGGCAGTTCTGCACTTTTCTCGCTTATCTTTTCGGAGCCAAATAGAGGTATTTTGATATTTCCTTACTGTGAACCGCCAGAGGATCTCTTTCCCCCGGCTGCCTGACAGAATCCATTTTACTGCAGTTCTGTCAGTGGAGGAGCCCCCCCTGCTCTCCAGGGAGAGCCGCAGCTCGCTGCCAGCCTGCAGAGACCCCCACGATTCCATGGGTTTACCGGGGAGTCTGAAGCGATCAGGGCTTGCTTTATTCTTAGGGTGTGCGCATTTGCAGGAGAGGACCCGGGCGTAAAAGGGCTTTAGGGAGGCTGCGAAGTGGCACACTCCCAGCACACAAGTGACAGTTTCCCCAAGCGTCCAGCTCCGAGCTTGCAAAGCTCGTCACACCCTGGCAGTCACACACGGCCTCAGCCAGGGCTCGGGATGGAGCCTGCTCTCCCGAGCAGTAGCTGCACGCACGGTGAACCAAGGTGGAGGGAAGTAGATATTAACTACAGACGGACTCGCGTGCCCTACTTAAGACACCTACAGCTGACTTTTCCAGATCCTACAGTGTTCAGGGCATGCAGCCAACAAACTAGTCACAGCTTCTCCATGTCTCAACTGAGCAACCAGAGACACAAGAATTTGGAAAGCCCCCTTTTCAAAAAGTATGGTTTTAAACAACTCTCTTATCGACACAAAAGTATGTGCACGCATGTGTGCATGAGTGGCCTGTAATATCTTCTGGGTTTTTTAAATGGGAAAAAGAAAAGAAAGCTAACATATGGCATTGCCCAGGTCAGAGCATGTCTGAGACCCTTCACTGCACCACACAGACCTCCATCAGTCTCAAACTAGCAGCATCTCACAGACAGAGCAGATTGCCATTTGCTGCAGTAGGCAGTGCAGGATATTTTGTCAGCATGGGTTTCGCAGCCTTTTCCTCTCAGCTGTGAGGTGGTGAAACTGTTGATGTCTCTGTCAGAGCCATAAGGAGCTTTTTTTTGTGCGACCATGACTCCGGACTTTTTCATGCCTCAAAGTTTTTCTCCACATGTACCTAGTCTCGTTTTCCCCTCATCAAACCTCTCATTCCCATTGCCTTGTCCATGCAGTCAGTCTCACCTCTCTCATCTCCACCAGTCCGTCCCAGTCTGTCCCCCAGTTTGGGTCAGGGTCTCCTTCATCACCAAGCAGCCCTTCAGCCCCATGCCTGCTTTCCCTTCTGCCACACTCTTTGCAGCTTGCTAGCCCCACAGCCCCTTCGCCTTCAGCTCAGTGTCCTCTTGTGTGCTGCCGGCGTGTAGCTGGGCAAGGGCAATTCACAGCAGACAGACCTTTCAGGAACTACTAAATGGCACAGCAGTTTGGATTTGACATTACAGGAAAAAAAAATCCATGCTCAGAATAGATGAGAAATTTGTCAAATAAAAGCAAGCTTCAGGTTTTTGAGGGTTTATAACTTAGTCAAATTTGGGTGGATTTCACAGAGTTGGCAATAGCCTAAAAGTGAAAACTCTGCAAAAAGGGAAGTCTAGAATACAGAAACTGGTGGCATTATGGTTTTAAAATAAAGATGGCTTGCCAAAATAGGCACTATTATTTTGTCTACTGTCATTTTCCCAGCTTTTTTTTCTCCAAAGAGACTTGAGTATGCTACTTAAAATTTCTTCTTCCCTTTCTTTGCCCCCCATCCCAGAAGATAATTCAACCTAAAGTATTTTTAAAGGAAAATGTTGAGACCAAGTGATAAAAAACTGGCAAGATTTAAGCAACTGAAAATAGTGTTTTATAATGTAACAGAGAGTGATTTTGATAGGCAGAGCTTCCAGTCACCACCATGGTGGCAAGAAACCTACTTGCCTCCAAGAACTTCCAGTCTGATTAGATAAGGGTTATAAAAAGGGAAAGAAATGGTTTTCCTTGTTATCCTGGGGAAGGACTATGAGAGAGAGTCACATCAGTATTTCTCACTGGTGTTGATCCCCATTTAAAAAGGAGACAGATTTCCAGACAGACTCATGAGTCCATTCACAATACATTGTGAGTGTCCCCTCTGCATAGATGCCACTGAAGGAAAATTTTGTTTTACATTACTTGCTGTGGTTTGTCAGTGGTGGGTTTATCCTGAGGCCAGCCCTCAACTCCCACAGTCAGACATACTCTGGGTCATCTGTCAGGGTCAATTTTGACCTAGCTGCCACCTCACACCAGAACCACGTCCAGACTTCATTTGTGCTACATTAGGAATTGTACCCAAGTTTCCTGAGGTCCTACACTTCTGCTGTTGTAACAAGACCTATGTTTTCTCCTCTTCCCCAAGTCTTTTTAGAACTTTTGTAGAGAGCAACTCACGTTGCTTAGATGAGTGAGCCTCATGGAGCAGTCCTGTATAGTTCAACAGCAGTGGATCCAAGTATACAGGAAATACTCAGCAGAATTTAAGAGCATGAATGCTTTCTTTTCATGCTTTTATTTAGGTTAGAAAAAGTTAAAAGGAATTATCTCTGCTGTAGAATTGTGCAGGCTGCTTTAAATCCTGTGCACGGTTGACCATCCTGCATTAAATTCAACAGGATTGCTCCAGTGTGGGTCTTGGAAATTCTAACTGTGAGAAAGGAAGAATTATCTGACCCTTAACTATCAAGGCTACAGAAAGTAAATCCTCTTAGGTTTCAGTGCAGTACTGTAACAGCAGGGATGGACCACTAGATCCAAGCCGTGTTACTTGGCTGGGGTATGTAAGTGTTCAGGAGTCTGCTTCTCATAGCAGGATCAGGTGTTGTTTGACAGAGAATAATGCAATTCTTAGAAAGATACTCTTTTTCTCCTAGGGATTCCTGGCATCTTCCTTCAAAGATTACTGAGCAGACCCTGTGCTCTCACCTGCTTTTCAAGTCTGCTGTTTCTCAAGCAGCAAACGCATTCTGCAACCTCACTTGAGGTATGACAAACCCTTGATTAGTTTTTAAAGTTTGGAAAAATAATAGGAAATAATATTAAAAGTCAAGCAAGCAGTTCTTATAATACTTAGAGAATATACAGGCACTTACAGACATGCAAACAAGTACAGAACAGTTGTTTCTATGCTGTGTGGCTACCTTTCTCTCCTATGTTTCTACATTACTGAGCATCATGAAGTCCTGGTCAGTGCCAGAGATCGATTGGGCCTGTAGCAAATAATAACAATATAGAAGTTGGTTGGTTTGGTTTTTTTTTTTTTACTTGTAAAGCATTATCACTTAGCTTCTTATAAACAAAGGTACTAAATCAAAACCAACTGACATCAATGGCAAGTCTCCCATGGCTTTAATATGAATATGAATGAAAAGCTCACAGTGACCCGAGACTCCATACTTGTGGTATCATTAAACTGTATTCACAGGCTTTCACATTTGATATGGATGATATCCCATATATACCATTTGTTTAGTTTAAAGGAATAAGAAAACACTGTGCTGTCTTACTTCTTTGTGTTTACTGTGAGTAGTAGGGAAGATGGAGTCCAAGAGATAAGTAGGAGTTTGTGGGACTTCTTAAACAAAAAATAAAAAATGACTCATTCATTTAATTTATTTTTTTTAAAGTAGAAAATAGTCTTTGTAAACTTCTTTAACACACAGTTGTTTTAACACAGCTATGAGCAAGCAGCTGTGCTGTGTGCCACGTGAAACATGGGGTGGAATTTTTAAGTGTTTATGGGAACCAGGGCCTGAGATCCTGTTTTTTGAGAGCTACACAGGTGAGCCAAACCCTCATCCCAAAAACACCAAGGCCCACGCATTATTTGATCATTAAAAATAAAGTCATCAAACTGGCCTTTTAGAAAGGGGACAGAATGTAGAAGTCAAGTCAAAGTTGTGGAGGAACAGGCCTCTGTGTAGCTAGTTGTCCTTGGGAAAAACAGATAGCTTTGAAAAGTGTCATTATCCTTCAGTTAGACTTTCCAGTTTCAGCATGTTTCATTTTTCATGATTAGAGATTACTGTGGGGGCTTTTATCACACTTTAGTGAGCAGTCAGTATGAGGAAGAGGACTTAATTCTTCAGGACAACAACAGCAAAAAAATCCTGCTCTGTCTTGTGGGGTGAGAGCAGTGATAATGCCTTTCTCATCTGCCAGAGACACAGTTCTGCTGAGCTCTCCCCATCACCCAATGCCAGTACACTCTTTAGACTTCTCAGAAGGTTTCTTGTTGCAACGCAGAGAGAGGCATCGCTGCTGACTCACTCACTCACCTTTCATTAAATCACCCTCCTGGATCGCCACGGCTCTATGGCCAGAGGCGCTCCTCTTTTGCCCAAGTGTAGAATTTGGGATGGTGTGGTTGGGATCAGGACCAAACTCTGAAAAACTGGCTGGCTCATGAGTCAAAGGAGCACCTGGGATGGCAAGAAGGATGTGAGCACCAATAGAGGGAAGAAGGAAAAAGAGAAAAAAAATAGCCTTTTGGAAATGTTGCTGACAAACTTGGTCTGCTGCCTGATAGCTTGGAAACAACCACGGGATTCTGCACAGTTGTAGAGCCTTGGAAACAAACCATAGTGTGGAGAATGTTAGCAGGAGGAGCTCTGTCTTGGGAGGCATAAATTCATCCCCAATGCTTGTAACCAGATTTACACCAGCCATGAAAATCATACAGGAAAACAGCTATAACATGCTTTTCTGAGAGCCAGTGGACTAGCTGAAGTGACATAGGATGCAGTAGAAAATCAGAACACATGTATTATTATTCCCTTTCCTTGACCAAATTTATTTTTCTATCACTACCTGTTTGCTGTATCGCTCATCACCTTCCAGAGTAAGTTCCTTATACTTACAAATAAAAGAAGGACCAAACAGTTTGAATGTGAAGACATAGGAAGTCTTCTTATTGGGTAGATCCTAGGCAGCTGTTAGAGATGTGCTATTTCAGCATCCCATATGCACTGCTTCCCAGAAGAATAGGAAGAGGCCTGCTGTGGAGTTAAATGGAAATGCTTTCACAGGAAAACTGTGGTATTTTAACAGTGGAAATATCATGCAGTCGTAAATGTGGAATAAAAAGCTAGGTAAAGTGCATGAATATTTCTTATTTCCAGTCCCCAGCACTGACATTTGTATTATGTACCAGCTGGCTATTTCAGATTTGTAAACTCGTAGTAACCCAAAAACCATTACGTTCTCATGCCTGTTCCTCAGCCCTGTGTAAAGCAAGCTCCATGGTCCCAAGCCAGCCACCTGTGGGCATGAGGTGTTTTCAAAGCCTTCACCACACCAAACAATCTCAGCCCAGATGCCAAAGCCTAAATGGGCCCAGTGCCAGAGCCACGCTGTCACCACCAACAGAGATCAACCCAGGACAGGATGGAGGTGAAGCCTCGTGAGTGTGCCAGGTAGCCACCCTTGTCCCTTCCCACACTACTCCTTCCTCATACATATACAGAGGTATTCAGTGTCCAAGGCTGTTACTGTGGCACCTTGCACAGACATTAATGCCTTTTAAGAAATTAGGAAGTAGAAAGCAAACAGGCATAGACTAGTCATTCCTCACCCCTTGTCCCATTCCTTCCTACCCCCTCTTCATAAGGGGGACATAGGGAAGAAAAGTGTATTTTCTCCTTTCTGCCCTCAGTGACTGTCCAAGTAAAGCCAGAACAAAACTTCTGTGCTAGGTGGGAAAACATAACTGATGACTACAAATAGCCTCATCTGCAGGGGTGAAATACTGGAAATGTGAGCAAGAGGGTGGGAAGGATCCTACAACTGGGGGAGAGCAGGAGCAGCTGCCCAACAAGCCTTACAGGGGGTGCAGGTCTACAGCAGATGCCCTCAGACAGTTTTTGAGTACTTCTGAGGGTAGGCAGAGGAGCAGACACTTCTGGTGGGAAAGTGGCATTACCAGCATGCTATGGCCTGTGCAAAAATTGCTATGCTTGACCTAGCCAAATTCTGCTTTGCAATGGGTAGCAGTGGCTTTTAGTCCATTGAGAGTCATCTTTTCTTACCAAGCTCCATTCAGAGAGAGGAAAAAATTGACAAATAATGCAAGATGCTCAGTTAAACCTTCAAGAAAAAAATACCACAGTTTGAGGAAAATGCCTATTTCTCTTCATGTTTATGATTTTCATTAGCTGGCTTTGCCCAGCTGATAAGTACAGGTACATTCTCATAGACACAGGAGCAGCAGTGAAACAGCGGGTTATCGCAGCAGTGGATGCAACTACCTTTCTGCTTTTGAATTTATCCAGTATTTCAGAGACTATGATTTTCATGGACTTCCTATTGCATTACCAAAAGCCACTGGTTGCACCTCATGCCACCAGTGTTTTTTTTTTACTTTTGCTGGCTACTAAACTAATTAACAGTCATACATTTTAGAGAACATGTTGATAAGTGCCAAGGTTTCTTCACAACCCTTAAAAAATCCTGTAGTGTAATGTCAAGAACTCATTTGGGCATGTGTTGCTTTACCACTTTAGAGAAAAGACAATATTATTTTTTTGTTTTAAAGTGAGGCAAAAATCAGCAAGTTTTATGGGTTTTGGCAAGCTGGTCTTTGTTGCTAGCATTTCCCCTTAGGCTGAGTAGTGGTGAGCTGCTGGCTCTGTATGTCTCTGAGGCACGCCGAGGTAAAGTGTAAAGAGGGTGGCAAAGAGACAAATTTATAGCAAGAACTAAGTGGAAAGACATCACGAACAATTGAATAAGGACCTGTCTGCTTAGACAAACAACCTGCCAAGGCTTTTTCAGTGTAGGGCTGACGTTAGACAAAAGTTCATTTCTCAGAGCTGAAGAAAACCTTTCTTTCTCTTTGTGGTTTTAAATCTCTGACAGTCTCCATAAACATTAATCCATAAGGTGTTTAAAATTTTGTGCCTCAGCAAAGATTTGTGCAGGTTCTGTGGTTTGTATTTATTTCTGTGGAGTGACTATGGCATGAGAAGAAAGATTCTTGCTCTTGAAGTGTAAACACTGGCCCATTTGAGAGACAGAGATATGAATTACACTAAATATTTAGTAAATGATTGGTTTCTACTGGGAGAGCAAAGTATTTTGCATTGGAAGAGATACAGAAAAAAGTAGGGAAAGAAAATTCAGTAGTTTCATAACTATTTTTCTAAGAAAGAATGTGAAACACTATCTGTAGCTGGCACCTTGTAACCCTTAGGTCATTTGGCCTTTCCTGAGCTCACAACGAGTTGATCAGAAATTCTTCAGTGAAATATGATTATACATGTGCTTGTGTCAGAAAACAGCAACTTTTAAAAGCTATGCTTTTTGTGGAGGCACATCAGTTGCAACAAAACCCTTGTCGGGAAAGACTTCTTGGGCCTCAAGAAGTGCTTCTGCTGAAAAACAGACAAAGCTCTGCGCTTGAGGCTAGCCAAAAGGCTGCTGTTTGAGATGTCTGGAGGTACAGGAGAGCCCTCTTCGTGCTCCTGTGTTGCCTGACTGACACCCAGCTCTCCCACTTTCCATCTTAACCACCAGTTCATCTAACTGTCCTGGAGCAGCTCTGACAGATGAGCACAGAGGGACGGATGGAGGCATCTTTTGGCAGCCAGCAGTGCCAGGGCTGGGGAAACGTTTTGCTAGGAGAGGGACTCACATTTGATGCAGCTGATTTGAGCAAAGTGGGGACGTGCACCTTTGTCCCCTGCATGCCAGGTGAGCGTCACAAGCAGATGGCTTATGTGGAGTCCCTTCTTGGTTTCTCAGGAGATGTTTTTGCTCATATTCTGTCTCAGCAAAAAAAAATGCCTTGCAGCTCTGTTGGCAAAAATCACTTGGGTTGCCAGGATGTGTTATTTCATCCTTGGAACCAGTGCGCTGCCAGGAGTTGCACCACCCCTCAGGGGTTTATTGATACAAAAATTCCAACATAGCTATACTTGCAAGCTCTTCCTAGTGTACACTGTGCCTGTGAAAAAGAGTATTTGAGAACATTTGGCATTAACAGATATTTTTTTTTACACATTTTTACAGAAATGTGGGATAAACAGTAAAAATAAGTTAGGCTAACAAATTCAGTGCCTAAGCAAATATTATAGGGTGCTTTGTTAGACTGGGGCTGACACTGGAGTTAGGGAAGAAAAACAAACAAGTGTTACTTTTCTTTGAGATTTGTCTGTGGCCAGCCATATTAGCTGCAACTAGACTCTAAATGTCATCTCAAAAAAACCCCAACCATGTGCTGTTCTTAATTCCTGTAAATCATACTGACTTCAGTTGCATTCCTCTGGTGTAACTGAGAGCAGAATTTGGCCAAAAGGTATTAGTACTGCTCTTTTGCCCACAGGTTTTACATATTTCATATGGAGATGTCTTAACTAAGTATCAGATAGCTGATCATCTGCCACCTTGGCAGTCAGCATAGATCACTTAAGCCAGACTTCATGTTGTTGATCTCAGTACTGCAAATCAGAGGGAAAATGTGCAGAGATAATCTGAAGACAGCAACAGAGGGCAGATCTGGCTTTCCAGGTGTCGTTGCAATAGGTTTGGACTATACAGATGTCCCCTGGCAGCATGGGCAGTTTGCCTTCGGCAGAGTGCCTGAGAAACCATGTTTGCTCCATGGTTCGGTACATCAGTGCCTAATGCACACCATTAGGATGGCTCTAGAGAGCAAATTCGTGCTCACAGTCAGGGCAGTGCCCAGGCTGCCCTAGAGCCATCGTTTGTGCCCCAGCCATTACGAAACTCTCCCTGTTTCCCTCCTATGCAGGTCTGAGCTGTTGCTTTTTCTCCACTGTGCCTTCCTCTGGTTGGGAGGCAGAACTTGGCTTTTCTCTCTAAGATGCCTCACTGCTGCAGGTGCCATTACAAATATTTTATTAGTTCATTTTCAGAAACCTGAAGAGCGAAAGAATCTGAGGTAGAACTGAACACTGCTGTGCAAATGCTCTGGAAGGTATGTCCAACTTGGCATAGAGCTTAGTCATCCCAGTTGGCAGGAGAGCAGAAAGTCCTTTTCTCTCTCAAAGATGAAATCTGTATGTCTGCCAACTCCCTGTAATTACAAGCCCCAAAGAGTGTCTACTCCACTGTAACTAGAGATCTATGGGCTTTGGCATTTCATGTATCAATTACCACTTAGTGCTACATCACCAAGCCAAGATGGGAATTTCCTTTGTGGGGAGACCTCTTTTATTAATAAAATACCAATCACATTCGTTCTCCAACATCAATCTCAGCTGGCTAATTTCTTTTCTGTCCCCCAATACAGAGCTTCAGTCAAATGCTCCTGGGGAGTATCCCTTCCCTCTTGCCTGTCTCTTTGCCTGCATTTAATTCTGCATCAGTATACACAGTCATCCTTTTTTGTCTGTGCAGCTAATTCCCACTCCAAAACAATAAAGACCCTTTCTGAACAGCCTCCTAAAGTTACTGTATGTTGAACACTATGGGTTCAGCCTCCTGGGCTTTGCCGTGCCAGCCCATGACTACCAGCACCTCAAAGTCACACCTGACCATAGTCACACCCATAGCATGTGGCAGCAAGATTTCAGGGGGCTAACCAGCTGCAGTCAGGAGGCGTATCACTGGCTGCAGGTGGAACCTGGATCAGTATAAAATTTTCAAAACCTGCTGAGAAGCTGTTAAACACTCTGATGGCTAGCCAGTGCTGAATGCTGTTCTGTCTGCACCATACAGCAGGTGGTAACCAAAACAGCTTTAAACTTTTGGTGACATGGATGTACAGGTTGTGTCTGAAAATTGATTCACCAGGTATTATGGGAGAACTCCGACTTTCATGGGCCTTTATGGAAGAGTCCTCAGAGGCTCATATAACGCAGATAATTACTGGCCTTCATGCATTCACCTTTCTCCATTCCTGCCACTATCAGGTATGGATCCACTACTGGAAGACAAGTCTTTTCCTGCCTGTGATTGAAATGTTATCGCAGGAGATTAGGAGAGGAAGATTATGAAGAACATTTTGCCAGAAGCCTTCTGGTCCCTAGGAGGGGTCAGTGAATCTTGGGGAGGGGTTCAGCCTCGCTAGGGGCTTGCACAATACTATCAGAGCAGTGACTGCTGCAGACACTGGGATTATGTTTAATTTTTTACTTTGTGGATGGAAACACTGTGGAATAAAGAATTTGTGGAAGGTGAAGGAGAAAGCAGTACAGCAGCTGTTACAAAACCACCTGGCTGCCCAAATCCCTGCATACACAGGGGTGTTTGCTCAGCTCCTGTTCTTTAACTTTCCTCTCAAGATGAAGCTAGAAGAGAACAAAGTTAAAAAAAACAATATAAGAGGAGAACTGAGAGTGAGCAGAAGTTCTTTCCCCAAATATTGCCAGTGATAAAATGCCAAATCTGTTCAGTGAGCAGCAAACTCTGCCTCTGGCCTCAATTTTGCAGCTGAAACACCCCATGTCTGGTAAGCTGTGAGCTCTGGCCACAGCTTTCCCTGCTGTCGGTACATGCACCACTGATCTCACCTCTTTAGTGTCTCTGGTGCCGGATGATGCAGTCGATCTCCCACCACAGCACTTCTGGGCCTCCATTTGAGCCTCTTTCCTGTACCTGGGTAGTGACATTGACAGAGCATTTAGGACCACAATCTCTCCAAGCCTCTAGCACTCTGTCAGCTTGGGCTGGAGTTAACCAGCAGGGATCAGAGAGATTGAAAGGGCTGAGAAATACAGTGATATTATATAAATCTTGTTTCTTTATGAACAGCTTCAAAAAATTGTATTCAAATAAGCCAAAAGTATGGAGAAACAGCCTTCATGTGTTTGCCACTTGCCAGTTAGAAACCTCTATGTGCAGTGATTTATAGTTTATTGCTAACCGCACTCTCATTGAAACTTGAAATTATTTCACACCAGAAGGTTTTTGCAGATTTTGAAAACATTTGGTTTTGGTCTGGTGGGACTTCTCAGTCTTTCAGGGGCTTGTTGGATTTGGTTTTTCTTCCTTTCATTTAGAATTGCAAGGTCCATCCTTCCTTTAACGTCCCTCACCATTTGTTCTCATTATTTATGAAAATATGAATATTATTTTCCATGCTTATAAAAAATTTTTCTTTTCATGAACTGTAATCAGAAGGGATTTCTCTGCTCTTTGAGGAGTCAGCCTAGGTGGGTTTTGGGTCTCTGTTTGTTTTGGAGCCTGAGGTCCACATCTAATTTTGAACAGTTGAAAATTAGAAGGAAAGTGCAGCTAAAGTTTTGGTTGGTTTGGTTTTTAAAGCAATCACAGATAGGCTCAAAAACATTGTAAGGCAATTCTTTTACTTCTCTTGACTGTTCAAAGAAGGCAAATTTTTACTTACCTTGTTCACTCATAGCTTCAGTGTTTATCCATGAGATTACCTATGTGGATTTGTCCCCAAAAAGAGCTTCAGAAAGCGTATGTTAACATCTGAGAATATAGCAGAAAATAGATTTGTAAGCATTTATATAATTTTATTTGGATTGTGTGAATCAAGGTAATTTGTGCCTTGATGGGGTTTTGTTAGGATATGGCCATATGTAAAAATGGTAACATTTGTCTTAATGCAATTATCCTTTGACTATTAAGCCCCTGTTCCCAAAACCTGTGAGCCAAAAGAATGCCACAAGATAATAATTTTTACTATGAAAACAGTGATATTTGTTAAAGGTTGAAGATAAACACTGAATATAACATGAGAGAACCTCTTTTTCAGGTAAGGTTAATCAACACTAGTTTTATCACTGGAATAAGTATTTTCTTGTTACTACTTTAACATAGAAAACCATTTTGGTTTTTACACTATTTGTAGCCCAGTCACTCACGATAATCCATGACAAAGCTTCTGCTGGCAAGAGCTGGCAGAAATAACAGTTATTCTTAGAAGTATAAACATATGTTTTCTATAAAATATATCTCATCTTCAGTGATAAAAATAATAAACATGGCTGTTTTGAAATGACTTTTTTTTTGTTTCAAACCAAGAATCCCCCAGGAAATTTCAGTGGAGTTGAAAAATTCCCAGCAAAATGTTTGATTTGGTCAAAAAGCCTCTTCAAGATTAGATTAAAGTATTTCAAGCAGTTCTACTGTAGACTCTAAATTGTGTCTTTAATCCAATAAAAACTCCATTTAATGAAAGCCATCTGCAAGTCATATCATTGTTACTCCTCACCCCATTCTTATTGCTGCTTGAAGCATCTTTGTATTGGCAATTTCTATCAGTGGCCACTGGTTTCCAGCAGAAGCCTATTAGTTAAAATATCAGTCCAGCTATTAGGACTTTTTGCTTCTTGCTGCCTCTCGCATTGGCTCATGCTGCATGGTTGAGCCAGTCGTGATCACTGTGCAGCTCATTTTGCCCATCTGATAAGAGGATACTGTATCTGCCTGCCAGGTGTGTTGTAGGGACACAGCACTTAATGTTTGCAAAGAGCTGCTGTGGTACTTGAATAGAAATCCTACAGAAGGGCAAAGCTTCACAATGGAGTTGCAGGAGAGACTCATATAGCCATAGTTAATGCTTCTCCAGCCTAAAAAGTTTTACTCAGGCTGCAGTGAAATAAAATGCTGGCTAAAGTGACTTAAGAAATCCCAAAGTCTTTGTCCCCACCCCTGTGCTATGTCTCAAAGCCCACTTGCTTGTGCTAGGGTCTGTTGATGGGACCACACTGTACTTGTCAGTACATTGGCCTGAATCAGAAGTGATGTTGGTGAGGGGAGACTTACTTTTAACTAGACAAGTTTCCTGATCTGCTTTCAGCATCTTCCAAAAAAATTCAGAGTGGAATAACTGACAGGGCAGTGAATTGCAGTACACAGGCAGGGACAAGCAGATGGGAGGGGCAGGAGTTCTTAAACTGATGTCACCAGCAAACCACTTCACTGAACTGCACCTCAGAGAGGCCCCCCACTCTGTGCTCGGTGCTGCACACTAGAAAAATGCCACAATGCAAAATATGCATGAAAGATGGGAGAAAGGAATCGTAGTGATTCCATCTGTGGAGTTGGGGACCCAGAGGCACTGAAAGTAAATGACTTACCAAAAGTGGATTGGACAGCAGTGAGAGAGCAAATCTGAGTGCAAGTGCCCTGCATCTTGATTAAAAAGCCCATTCTTCTTCCCATCCTGCAGTACACACTTTAGATACCTTTCCAACTATTTTCACTCTTTCCACATCTAAAACAGCTTTGCCTCCATTCTGATTAAAATTTCCTGTGACTGAGGTACTGCAGGTGCCCTAGAGAAGACTGGGGAGCAAGCTGTAGTTTTACAGACATCCAGGAATCATGTATGACACAAGAGTAAGAAACTAAAGCAGGACAGTTTGCTTGGAAAATAATTTCTTTTTGTGCGCACTTAAACCCCCACAAAGAAAAGAAGGAGTCTTTGAAATAATTATCTCCATATATGTTGCCATGATTACAAAATGCTCACATTAAAAACAAACTATGAGAAAAGTTGAGAGTAGAGTCCTGGTGAGAATGTCGTTACTGTGTCAGTCTCGTGATGGGAGCTTCAGATGTGTCCCTGAGAGTCTCTCTTGTCTCCTCTGAGAGTGAGGATCTGGGCTGCGTGCCTGTTTGTCATAATACTTTTTAAAGATACTCCTCCGAACCTTTAGAAAAAGTTTTTCCTGTTGCTGGAGATCTGAAGGAATGGATCTTATCTTTCAATTTCCTGTGTTTCAATTTTTCTGAATGTTAATTTTGAATATATATTTTTTTAAATTCAGCTAGGTATCCACATTTCTGAAGAGATGACTCTAGGGTCACTTTTGTGTGTTTTAGTGGTTATGCATAGTTGACTACCTCTCAGCAGCATGTCCTGAGAGTTTTTGAAACAGAGAAGGGTTTATATGACAGCAGCATAAAGCAATTGCCCTCCTTTTCCTTATCCCATCCCCCAAGTGAAAAAAAACAAACAAACAAAACAAAACAAAACAACGAAAGAGACAAATTCTTCATCATCACTACAGTATGCTGTTGACCAAGAGGTGTATTCTTCTTGGGCAGGGCAGTGCTTTCCCCGACATCAAAATGACAGCTCTAATTACCCCATGCATTTGTGATTTGCTTTGGAAACTTATTTTGACACATGTGGAGCCAGATATTGGAATAGGAGAAAGGAAACCTGTCACGGATGTGAGTGGCAGAGCAAGAACAAAAGATTGTGAGTTTCCTCTTTGCCACCACAGATCTCTGGGTTGCCATCTTTTTTCATAGCAAACTAGGAAAGAAAAATTCCTGAAAGCGAAGCTTTGTGTTATCAAGTGTGATAACATCTGACAAACTGTACAGATCTTTCCCTCTCCCTTCCCCTTTCTTTTGCAAAGGTTGGGGCTAGGCCAACGACAGAGTAACAGGTCATTGACCTATTAGCCTCTGCGATCATTTTACCCCAGGCCCTGAATGATGTCTGCAGACAGGTCCATTGGGAAAGAGAGGCAATAAGGTCACCACCTCCCCATTTCCTTTTCACCACTATCTCTGCAGCAGCAGCTTCTCCAGGCTTGACTTCTCCATGAGTAATTGATGTGTTGAAAGTTAAGCATGTGCTTAAGTGCTTTGCTGGAGTGGGGCCAGCACCTGGCAAAGGAGGGGCTGGCCCGGGCAAAGGAGGGGCTGGCTCAGAGCAGCTGCCCCTATCTCCCCATGGAGCCACTGAGAAGGTGGGCTTGAAAACCACCATTTACCTCGGGCTTCTCCCTGCCAGCCCAGCCCAGGAAGCTGTATGTTACCCATGCAAAATCTGCAGAAATCTGAACTCTTTTAAATATATAACATGATAGCTGATTTTTCTCTCTATTTAATAAAGAAAGGAGGCATTTATCATGATCTGCATATGTCTGGTTGTGTATCACTGCTTCTCCTGCCCCATCTCCTTTGAATCCATTGATCGATTTGATAGAGGAAGAGCAATCTCTGAGAAAATTAAGATCCCCCAAATTTCATTAAAGTAAGTGGGCAGAAATAGATGCTAAGACAGAGAAAGAGCAAAGGGATCATGCAACTGCTGAAATATCAGAATCATCTTCAATGATATGACATGTTCTTGGGCAGCCAGGCAGTATTAGCCTTAGGGCTTCCAGAACAACTTCTAGGTCCTGTGTGTCTTTAATCAGAGTGCATCATATATTGACCCAACTCTTAGAGCTGGTACTTCTGGGAAAGAAAACTAAGAAAAAGGTACCTCCTCAATTCCCCAAGGCTCCCAAACAAACCATGGGTATTAATAAGCAAAGCAAAACAAAGGGGGAAGAAGTAAATAAATTCTTCCCATTTGACTGGCCCTCAGCAATATTGTGCAAAGCAGGGTAGTTCTTTGCATTATGCTAACTGAACAGCTTTTCTGAGTTTGAGTAAGGATTATATACATATTTTGTGCTAAGAAAACAAACCAACTAAAAGATTCCTTTAAGAACTTGTTTAAAAACTTGAACATACCCTAGACGATTCATTCAAATACTTTTCTAACAGGCTGAAAAACACCAAACAGAGTAACAGAAAGATTGAAGTTACTTCTACTTTAAGGAGACTTGAAAATAGATTCACTGATCTTTTAGTTATGGAAAATTCTATGCAATACAAACTCCTTGATGCTCCTGGAAAAAGAAAAAAAAAAAAAAAAGAGTATTTTAAACCTCTTTGAACAGTTCAAATGCAAACTCAAAGTCTCAGTTACTAAAAACTGACAGTCAAGTAGTTATACTGTTCTTGTATTGTCTCTTATTGGAGAGAAGATACTCAGGATGATTTTGGCCACCTTAAAACTTAGGCTTTCTGTGGAAGTACAGTAACCATTAATAGTGTGAACAGTAAATGAAATGTCTCAAAGAAACTTTGGCAATTTCAAGAGACGGAGTAGTGAGATTTGATATCTCTGCTCTCTCACATGGAGCAGTACATTACAGCCACCCTTCCTGTTACAGCCACCAGCATCATCACCATGTTTAGATACATTTCTCTGAAAGGCCAAGTACAAGGCTTTGAAGGCCCTGGAAGACTCCAGGTGCTCCTGCAGACACCAAGTGCAGTCCAAGAGCCAGTACTGTGCTTCAGCAACATCTGTGTAACATTATCTGTACCACACAATGGGGATTCACTCAACCACTTGGTCTGTGGAGCAAAAATTCAGGAGTGAAAACTTCCGTTTTCTAAGGTTTGCTGAGCACAAAGTATGCTTGAAATAAGCTGTGACCTGTAGCTGTGGATTTTACCTTTAATTGCAGAAGTACTGAAATGAGCAGCTACTTTTCTTTCTCTTGAAAGGGAGGCGGAAGTGGAAGCAAACACAGTAGTGTTTTCTTTTAATGATACTTTTATATTCTTTGACCATATAGATAAGCCAGGTTCAGCCTGTGGTTTCATGGCGGGGAGCCAAGGGAGCCAGAGCTCTAAGGTAGATACGGACTTGATCCAAAGTCCACTGAAGTCAATGGCAGCACTTTCACTGACCATGGTGAATTTTGGATCAGGTTGCACAGCTATAAATATGAAGATTCACTTGAAGATGAAATACGGAAGTTTATGTGAAGTTAGTAAGCACAAAAGGAGAAGGTTAAACTAAATAACATTATCATTGCCTCATGAAGTATTAACAGGAACTTGTATTTTTTAAAGCAATGCTTTTTTCCTAATTTTCCCCTCTGCATTATACCACCCTGCAGAGCACACAGGGCACACTGCTGTGATTATGTGTCTTAAGCCTCTGGTACCACTCACTGGCTGATAAAGAGGTCAGAGGGGGAGTCTGGGTGTTGATAGTGGAGAGAAATGTTCCAGAAGAAGTCTTACAAAGGGTTGTGAACTGTGGAAATTCACTCTCTCACTGTCACCAGCTATTAGCAGGGCCATTAATAACACAGCATCCAATGTATAGGTGCATTAGCTGTTGTCATGCTCTAGTAATGGACCTTCTACAGGAAGGAGTGATGGGTGCCTTTACACTAAAGGATAGCGATAGCCCTGGGCTAACATCCCTCTGCCCTTCACTCTGACTTGCAGAGGGGAAAGAGATAGATCACACACACTTTTCTGAAGCAATCATTCCTGAGAGGTTTTTTAACTTTTATGCACCAGTCTTCCATGTTGTTTGTGGCAAGTGCTGTACCAGTGATTTTAACACTCCTGCTTCCAATGTTAACATGCTAAATGTTCTTCATTTAGGAATTTGTAAAAGTTCACTTTTGGGTTACTGTGGTTTGAGACGGAGTCATCTGATACCATTTCTGTTCTCAACTGGGTGATTTCTGTCTCTGAAGAAATTGTATAGTTTGCATTTGCACACACAGTGCACACTTGTCAACATGATGGTGATATTTCAGCCTAAGACTTGCAAATGGACCAATTTCAAGCTTCACAGCAGAACACCCACTTTTGAAATTTTAAAGCTTAAATTGTGTGAACTGGCAACACTATAAGAGTCTTATATGTTGACATGGATAGAAAATTGCTATCAAATGCAAATGAACATTTAAAATACATTTTTCTTCATTATTTATTTTGGTTCATCATTCAGTGTATATCCTGTTCACAGATGATGGTCCATTCTCTAAGCAAAGCAGATATTTTTTTTTATTATCATTGTAATTCTTTCTTTTGATGGTTTATAAAATGTTCTGATGAGAAATATGTTTTCCTTATAAGAGAAAATTTTCATTTGGCCTCTAGAAAGAAAGAGAAATAAGCAAATTGGAATGAGGCAATGATAAAATGCAAATTTGTGGTTAAAATACAGAGATGTTTGGCATATTTCTTTGTACATCTAGTGAACTCAGCAGAAAACCAATCAGTCTTTAAGAAAAACATGACATTCCTATTTCTGTCCTACAGATGCTAGTGCTGATAACCTGAGTTGAAATATGAAGCTCCCATGAAATCTGTGAGGATAAATTACATTTCTGTGAGTAACTAAAATGAGATTTTCTTCTTTGTGAATCTATTGTGAATCTATTGTGAATCTTCATGAACCTATTTAAAATTCCAGAATATCAGAACTGCAAAAATAATCCAAGAATCTTCTATAACTGCAATGAAATATACATGCTTATGCCATTGTCTATTTCCCTTTGACATTTCAATTATTCCTTAAACATTGAAGTGATCGCATTTCACTGGCATGAACGCCCAGAGAAAAGGAGTTAGTAAAGTTGGTTGAATATTCTCCCCTGAGACTATTACAAAAAATGCATGTGCAACAATTCTTGCAGGAAATGCTTTCCTGTTTATCAAACCTAGATAACAGAAATGTCACAACTAGGCTCAAATTTTGCAGATAGGCAATTTATGGAATACAAATATTGAAGAAAGTATATTCAGAGGAAAATATCAGTGTGAAAACTTTGGTATTTCTGTGGATTATCTGAGAATTGGAGATGATGATTACAACAATAAATACTTTATATCTTGAACTGTTAGCAAAAAAAAACCCCACAGAGTGACAGAGGAAACAACGGGAATTGTTTCAGTCTTTCCATGATGCATGCACTTGCATGCCTGGAACACATGTGCAAACTTATTGTTACTGTAGTTTCAATCTATCAAAACACTAGGAATATCATGTTTGGCCATGGCAGAGGCATGGGGTTGGCACACACTCTTAACATCTCCCTGCAGCACTCATCACAAAGCATCCTGTCAAGACAAGGCAGCAAATAGAATTTCTATGACTAAAAACAGAGGAAGCCTTATGGCACAGCATGCACAACAAATAAAGATTTTGTGTCTCTTAAGGAGGACTAGGATTTGATGAATAAGGGGGAGCTAAACACCTTCTGTCGTGTTTTCATTAGATGAGTCTTAGCTGGACTTCTTTTCTTGATCGAGTGCCTTAGAAGAAACCTTCCATGTGTTGTTTAAAAGGGATCCAAATAAGCAAGACAAAGATAGAGGACTGATGGCCTGATGAGTAGAGAAAAAAGAGACAGGGATACATCTGGAAGGAGATGTCTCCTGACAGGAAGTCAATGGAAGGGTGGTACATGTATGTGCTAGTGCCTGATCTTTTTGGAGCTCATTGGGCTCTCTAGCACCTCACAATTACAGAAAGCCATAGAGAAGAATGTGCCAAGATTACAATTCAATTTCCTCTGAGTTTTAGCTCAAGCACATAATACTGATAACAGTGTCTTTTATCCTGGGAAAGTGAGCATGGCAGGCTCTGTTCATTCTTTCTTTTAGAGAAGAAGCCATTACAGAATATCTGTCTCACTCCACATGATCTAGATCTTCTCTTCTTAACTGCTGTGCTGTATGTTGTTGAAAAGGCATGGATTAAATATTCTGCCTTGTATAGTGCATGATAGTGCACGACTGCTGGCTGAGGTAGAAAGAGACAATACATCTGGATTACTACTTTATAGCCAAAATCAAGCTCCATATTTTGATTCATCATGTGATTCTCCTACCTAATAAGAGAGTGCTCTGTTGTCTTCCAAGCTAGAGGAAAGACGACAAATATTTTTTCCTTTTATCCTCAAAGAGAGGTAAGCACTGTCTTTCCAAATGCTCTCTTTAACCTTTGCTGTTCACCTTTTGGTCCTTAAGCTTCTTATAAAAGCTCAGTTCCTCTTATGAAATCACTGTCATATGTATTTTATTTGTCTGGGCCTGTGTCATATCAGGTCCTTTGTCACTGACTCTCAGGCTGGCCAGGGTGAAATAAAATCAGAGCTTTCAAAGCTACTAGCTCAGACTCTCTGGCTTGTACAACTGCCATTAAATAATCATTCTTTATGAAGTTGGTAGTCTAGTACAAGTGGCAGGGGAAAATTCAAACAAAATAACAATAAGACCTGTGGTTGTGGAATGACATTACATGTGTTTAGTGTCATGCTGGGCATGTTGAGTGGCAGTTTGTTTCCCTTTGAGTGCGTTCTTTGGCAGTCATGATGTGCTGATGTGATATTGGAAATGTTTGTTTAAGAGAAGTCTGTGTGGATGATATTAATGAGTGATTCAGCAAGACTCAGATATTTACAGAATTGACCCTGGTGAAAGAGAGCTTGTTTAAGAGGAGAGAGATGAGGAAAGCACATCAAGTTTATGGAAAAGACAGGAACATGACCAGATGAAAGAAAATAAGCTGAGAAGAGAGGAAGTACAAGATAGAAACCAGAAGAAAGGAGAATGATGGAATGGCACCAAACATACCAAAAGCATGAGGACTGACATAGAAACAGTAGGCTTTGCTATCACTGAGTTAGTCACAAGAAAGCAGCATGCCCATACTCTACAGTAATAATGTCAGAAGGAGAGATAATTCAGCAAGATGCTCTGTTTCAAGTTGTTTGTGAGACATTCATCTTACGCAGAGAACTGAACTCTGAATGTAGGCCTGGACATAAAACAGCACAACCAATTATCAAAACATTATTTTAAGCTAAATTCATGTTAACTATATGATTTTCTCTCTCAGTAATTATGTACACAGTTGTTAAACCCTAAACAAATCCAACTCCAAACTTGCCATTTTACCTCAGCTCACCTTGGAATCAAATTTTTTTACAACATCAATAAGGAAAAGGCATCATCTGATATTAGCTGTGTGACACTGTTTATGAATAACTGCCTGTCGTCTGCCAGCTTACCTCAGTTATGGTCTGGACACCTACAGAGTTGATAGATTGTCCTGTTGGCAGCCCTTGTGGCATGTAAGTGGCTCTCATCAGGCTTGACTGAGGACATCTGCATTTACCAGTCTGCAGCTATTTAACCTGCTAACACCCATACTTAACAGGATAATTTTGCACTTGAAGTAATAGACGTGGGTGAAAATCGATGAAGAATCTAAACTAAGCTAGAGCAAATTCAGTAGGCTACCATAAGGTCACACTCTTTTCTTAGAGTGCTTTGATCCTACTACATCTTTGAACTCACTATTTTTTCTCCTCTGCAAAGGTGTAAACTAGAATCACAGCTTCTCTGTCTTTTCTCTGTAACATAACCCATGAATCTAGGAATTAGAAATGGAAAAGACTTTCTGGATCATAGTGTAGCTGAGGTGAGAAGGGGACCTCTAGATGTCTCTAGTTCAGCACCCCTAATCAAAGCAGGGTCAAGAGCAACTTACTCAGGGCCTTGAGTCTGTATCCTTTCCTTGAAACTGCAAAATCAACATCCCCATCCTTTGAGCTTCACCCTGCAAGGAACCTTTGTGGATGCATAATTACCCACCCATTTCAGTGGAAAGTACTCCTGTCAGTGAGTGACTGCAGAACTCAGCTGAGCCCACTGCTGGGAGAAGGCATGGCAGATACCAGACTACCTCCTGGGCCCCCACTCTTTCTTTGCAGGTCAGCAGGGATATTCTTTTACCTGTCACTCTTAGCAGGGGCATTTCAGCATGGAAATGCCTCCTGCCTACTCACTGGTAGGAGGTCTGTCTACCTGTGAATTTAATTTCCTCCATTGGTCTGCCAGTATCCCAGCCTGTTGATTTTTTGGGCAGGATGCATGGCTCATCTGTTTGCTCAGGCTCTTGCCTGAGGACGTGGTGGTGAACATGTCTATTTTACCCTGGAGGGGACTCGGAGCTGAGTTGACACAAATCAATAAGCTGTCTGTTTTATTTGAAAATTTCTAATGGTAGCCAGAGGCTGTCTGGACACATTTAATAAATAAAAAAGTAAATAGAAAGCCACTACATTTCATTTGAACTTAATTGGCATAGGAAGAACTCACAAGGGAGCTATATAAGGTTTTATGGGGGGTTATTTTGACAGAAGCCATCATTTGTTAAAAGACAGAAAAATAATAAAAAAAAAAACATTGCCAGAACTTTGTTTCTCATTCACGCTGCTCTTCTACATTACAAATCAGCAAATGATGAAATCCAGACATGAAAAAATACAAGGATTCACTGGCTCTGAGTATAAATTTTATTTCTTATTTGACACTCTCATTTTTCCAGCTCACAACATCTGCAATTATTTCAGAACACACTTAGAGTGGAAGAGTAGAGGACATAAGGAAATTTAGGATGCAGAGGGAAAGGAGTATGGAGAAAAGGCTACAAAGTTTAAGAAAGATGAGTGAACAAGGAAATTTGAGGTGTTGGAGAGTTACGGATGTTCTCCCATAGGCTTGTTTCTGTTTTAGTATGCTTTGTACTTACATATTGGTGTTCCCTAATCTCTTGTGCCCCACTTGTCTTAAATAATTTTATATCAGTTATCCAAAATTGCTACTAACTAGGGAATTAACATTCAGCAGTTTCAATACGGGAGATCTTTCAAGACGGGTGTCTTCAGCTGAAACAAGATGAGGGCTCTATGTGTGCAAAAAAAAAGATGATCCTGGAAAAGACTGAAATTTGCCATAAAAATTATCTGTTTCCCTTCTGAATAAAAGATGCTATCTACATAAGATTTATGTATTTATGCTTATATCTGTATTTATAACATAGTTGCCTTTTTCCTTCATTTCTCTGCCACGGTCAAAATCTACTTTTTCTCAAATGCAAAAATAAAAATTACTTCTTCCCTGGCAGTTGCCGGGGTCCCTGAGATGATGCATTTTCTTTGGACTGCAGTGACACCTAGTGCTCATACCCTTAAAGCAAGAACAGCCCGTGCTTTTGACTTGTCAGGTTTTGATATTTTCTCATTATTGTGCAATGCCAAACAACAGTGCCAAGATCGTTAATGTAGTCACACCACTGTATTTATAGTGGTTTGGATCTGCAGGGGGGTGGGTAAGGCTCTTTAATGTGAGCTTTTGTATGATAGTCTCTGTTGAGGCAGTGCTAGCCTAAGGAGAGCCAGGGGCAACAGCAGCTTTGTCACACAGTCGGGATGTTCCCACGTTCTCAGCTGAACATGAAAGCATCATTTGGGTTCCTGGCTTAGAGAGGCTTTTCAAACAGCATTGCCAAGGTCTAGCTTTCCAAATTGCTATGTGTAAAGCCCTGAATTCAGGGCTTATAATGACCAATATATTTCAAAAGCTGCCATGCCTGAAGGAGTAGCCAATCTTTAATAACACAAAAAGAGGTATTTAAAGTATCTCTCGTTCAGTTTATCATGTAGTTTATAAAGTAATAGCTCCAGTGGGATTCACTATGTGCTTGGTGATGACTTTGCTGCCACTGTATATGTCAGACACTGGTCAGTCAGAAGGAGCCTCACAAAAAGCAGAACATCACTAACCAGTTGGTCTCCTTTATCTTGCATCTCTGTAATGCACAAGTACTGCTGAGTTTGCAACCACAGCCCTCAGTGCAGTGAACCCAATGTTTGCTCCACTCCAGCCCAGAGCATACATTTCTGCAGTTTCCCTTCTGCCTGTTTCTGCAGTCTCCATGGTGCCGCCACACAATGCTGTGCAAACCACCGGGAATCTGCCCAGAGCAGGCAAAAACCAGCAGTGTCTCTACTCTTCTTCCAAAAACAGCCACAAACAAAATTGGGAGCCCCCCACAGTTTGCCATCTTCGTTTCCTGTGATTAACAGCTGGCTGGTATCCTAAAGATGGGTAAGGCAGAACTGTAGTCTGTACACAAAGTCATGTAGACACAGAGATCCTATAGCAAGCATCTCTTTCTGCCAGAGCTGGAAAGTCACTCTTGCAGGACACTGTCTTTTTTTCTTCCCAGTGGGACTGCAGGCATTTACCTCACCAAGCTCTGCTTCTTTCCCTTCCATAGAAACAAAATCTGAGTGTAACAAATTATTTCCAATGGTTAGGTGCCATTTCCTCTGAAAATGCTGTTTTTTCAGAATGACAAACACTTCCTTCCTACAAAGCTCCCTCTAAAGAGTTGGTGTAACTGACAGTTTTAATAATACAGTAGTATAGAGAAATTGGGTAGTGTCCCTTCAAATTAATTGTGAACATAGTATCTGCTCTTGCATTACCTGCCCAAACTTCACAGGAGCAACCATGCTTGCCTGTTGCCAGACATTGTTTTGTAAAACTCACCTATGCTCAGACCATTTGCTCACGCCCCTAACACTGTGAGAAGGGCACGCAC
This sequence comes from Strix uralensis, assembly GCF_047716275.1. NCBI lineage: Eukaryota > Metazoa > Chordata > Aves > Strigiformes > Strigidae > Strix > Strix uralensis. Next base: position 80,864,537 of record NC_133974.1, on the reverse strand, counting down.
TAACTCACTCAGGCTCAGCCCTTCAGGAGGGATTTATTTGCCCCACACTCTTTGACCACGGGCTCCAGAAAGCTGTTCTGGGTTTGTAACCACCTTCTTCTCTCAGCCAGCTTGAGATGGTTCCATTCCACTGGTGGTGGGACTGAGAACAACCTGGGCCCTGTTGGCCCATCATGGCAATTCTGGAGTTTCAGAGGGGCCCTGGAGCCCATTCACCACTGCCATGATCCTCCTGGCTCTGACTGTGGGACCTCCCACCCCCACTGCCCATTCCCCATTGTGTGGAGATGTATCTGCATTCAGGCAGAAATCCCCACTGCTCAGTCCCACTGCTTTTGATCCTTGTAGCAAGGTGAAATTGAACATGGCTGTGTGACACACACAGATACTACATGTCTTTCATGTTCAACTGATAAACCACCTTGCCACATCCATAGGGCCGCTCCTTCACAGGCAGGAAGACCAATATATCTGCTTATAGAAGGTTTACACTGTTTCAGGTATCAAAAGTTTTGGAACAAATTTTTATTATTATGACACTTCCAAAAAATCTGTTTATTTTTAATAAGAGTCTCAAAGCTCGGGCTAGGATCTGGAAGCCAAGATTCGTTGAGCTTGGGACTCCCTTTATTAAATGTTTGGCACAGGACTTGCTGCGCTTGTATTAACCAGCACTGCTCAGTGTCTGGTTGCGTCCGTGCATCTCCAGGCAACAGTGAGGGTTACAGAGGTGTGAAAAGACACAACTTCTAAATATGGAGCAGCACCAATTGCTTCACTGAAGTCACATAAACTACATCAAAACAGTGGTAGTGGGAAGCCTTGGACCTCCTGAATAGGGTCCCCAAGCCATATCAGAGGGAAACTTTTCTTCCAGCCATCACTGCCCCCTGAGCATTGCAGTGCCTGCCGAGGCCAGAGGGGACTGCTATGTACATGGGAGATGTCTCCAGCCTGGTCAGTCAGTGGATCACAACCCAGAGACCTTCATCAAACATCCTGGATGGAAGTGTTAACAGCTAGATGATCTGAGACCAGCAGAAAGATCATGTTCACTTTCTCTTTCCATGTTGCTCATGAAGAGATATGGATGTTTTAAAACTCTATTCTGCTAACTAAAGGAAGCAAAAATGGTACTGAGCCAGGTAGCTATGATGAGCCTCATAGAAACCACCTTTTTCAGAAAACCCCAGCTCCTTTCTGAAAGGGATTTCAGCTTTCATTCTCAACAATAGTGATGTTTCTAATCCCAGTGGTTATGGAGAAAAGCTAAAAATATATTTTAAGTGTATCATATAGAATCAGAAACTAGAAGACAGAAGAGATAAATACCCTTTTAAAAGGAAGCACACAGCCTTTAGAACAATCTCCTCTTTTTTGAAGCCTGCATAATGAATTACATTAATTTATGCCCTGTGTTCTTGAAATTGGCAATTGCTATTAGACACCTATGAGAAGGACATCTGAGAAGAAATGTGTTTCCCTTCTTGTTTTATTGCTATAAAGCACAACTCTTACTTTGTAACCATGAATTGTTGTTTGCCATCTCCTTCAAATTAGAAACAGTAGTTCCACAAAATGGTGTTATGGAAAATAAGAGATGGACAGGTTTACTACTTGACTTGCTTGGGTTCTGCTTCCCTCTGAGGCATAAAATATTTTTGTTTCCCAAGGGCTAATTGCTTATCTTTTCTGTGCCAATCTCCCTAGCCATAAACTGGGAATAATAATGTACCCATGCTGTGAAGTTAATTACATGTAACAATATTTACAGAGCTTCATGAAATCTTCTTTGAGCATCACAGATGTTCAAATTTATGTCAAATACATGGAACATTTTCATACATTTGGCAGCATTCCTTTAGATTGTCATGCTTTGGCCTCAAAGGGCTTCATTTGAGCTGTGGCATGGACTTGTCACACAGAACATCTGGAGATGAAACAACATCCATGATGTTCTTTCTCAGCTCTTGGCTGAACGGGCTGTACAAATGGCATGCTCCATCTGTGGGGTGACAACCACCAGCTGCCAAGGGTACAAGTCTGACTTGGAGGAAACTGGTTTTGCCCCTAGAAAACCCCTGGTTTATGTACTTTGGATTTATAAAGCACTGCATTTTCTGTCATCTAATGATATATAAGATAATCAGATGTGGCCACGATTTTTCCTCACATGTACCCTCCAGTATGAGATTGAAAAATCAGACCCATCATGGCTGATATTTTACATTTTCCATTGCTACGACAGAATCAGTCATTCTTGGTGATAATAATAGCACAGAAGAGTCCTCTCGGTTCTTCTGGCACAGGAAATTCTACCCACATGTTGCACTGCAATGCAAAAGACAATGGGAGAATATATCCAAAAGCCTCTCCAACATTTCTTTTTGCAGAGTACCCAAAAGTGTGTAGCTATGCTGTCTGCTCACAGCTGTCTTGGAGAAAAAAAAGAAAACATTGGAAAAAAAGATATGTTAAATACTTAGTGAGTTAGTAAAAATAGTACAATCTGTGATTACTATGCTTGACAAAACTTCAAAGAGAAAATCTTATTTCTTTTTTCCTGGTAAGGATATTTAAAGCTGCCTGATTGTTTATCAAGATGTATCTAACAAACCTTTTCATAGTCATGTGACTCCTTTGCCATGGAGCTACATTTATCATTCCACTTTTTGTATTTTGCATTTTTAACATTTTGTATGGATTATCCTTGCACTAAATAAGGGAAGAAGTATTTGTTCACTTTGGGAGGTACCATCTGGTTTGAGTTTAGTCAGGAGGAGAAGGAGGACCACTTTCCAGTGTAACAGTAGAGAAGCAGCCCAGAGCACCAGGTTGGGTGAGGTCTGTCCATGCAAAGCAACCCCATCGGCCCCATCAGCCTCATCCAAACCACAGCTCCTACCTGGGCGAGGGACCCGCAGGGCTCTGCATCCCCTCTCCTGCTAGCCTGGCTCTGAAAAGCAATTAATAATTTTTGCCCCCTGGTGTCCTTTTTGAAACATTGCAACAAACGGTTTATGAACACAGGGATGTCTCTTAAAGCATCGACAACTATGAATAGTTATTTTGCTACGTCTAGGGCACAGCGAAGGCAAGGCTTTATTGAAATCAAAATTCCAGCAACTTATCAAAGGATCTGGAAGCTACACTAAAGGCCTCTGCCTCTGCCTTTTTGAAAGTAATACATATGCCTGAGACACAAATGAGTATTGTCTATTGGTAGAGCAGAAACAAGAGTCATATCCACTAGATTCAACAACTATAGCCTGACTGAAAGCTTGGGCTAGCCAATGGACTCATTTCCACACTGTGCTTTGTGCCCTCATTACTGTCAGTGTTGGCGGGAGTCGTATATGCACAGCACAGCAGAAAAATATTTTACTTATCTGTGTTTTGTCTAACTTAAGAAAGTCCTAAAGATTTTTTCTGCAAGTATTTAATAGGAAATTCTGTTCTTGTTACAGAATTCAATAGGGCTGACTTTTTAAAAAATAGTCAAAGACTCTGGAGGGGATATATTTCTCTATGTGTTTACAGTAACTCCTATAACTCTGCTGTTTAGTTTAGAGAACATTTTTAGTTTCATCCCTATCAAATTCTGTGAGCATTTTCTATATTCAGTCAGTACCATTGTCTTTTAAAACTGGGATGAAATGAAAACTGCATCTCTGCTAATAAATGGATTTATTAACACCATAAAAGTTCTCAACAGATAAGCTTAGTTATAGCATCAACAAAACAAAACCCACCTGGAAAAACTGAAAGGTATAATATCAAAGGTATTTTTAAAACTAGTTTAAAAATGTTAATAACACAGTCCTTCTGGGTAGAGACTATGTAGTGTTGTTATCCTATCTGCGCTTGTGTGGGATTGCAGAACAGGTTAAAACAGTCATGTGGGGCAATCTCAGGCCTTTGATTCCAGCTGTAATTCCCAGGTGACACCTTCAACTGCATAAAATTAAGTTACCAAGTTGGCTCCAGCACAAGTTCCACCAGAATTCAACCCCTTGCCAAACACTATTTAGTGATGTTCAGGAAGATAACATGTCCTGGGGTGAGATATCTTGCCTGTGGCATAATGATGCTATAGCACCAGAGATTTTCTATGTCTAAGGCAGAGAGCAAGCCCTTCCTCTCAGAATACACTGCCTGTAAGGTTTTCATGCCCCTTGTTAGGTAGAAGTGTGGGCACACATGATAAACAGACTTTCAGATGTTGTATAGATTAAGCACCCCTAAAGTAAAAAGAAGCACAAAGTGCAATGTCTGACAATACACATGCACCTAGATGTACACTACATGTTTTCAAAGACAGATTACCAGGGGTGGTTTTGCAGCGATGCAAAAACTGCCCATTTCAAAAGAAAGGTTCTTGAGGTAATATGTTCCAGCTGATTCTTCAGCTGAGTTTACTTGTCTTTGACAGTCTTTTTGCTCCATGCACGTGTGTATGTATATCACACAGGCTGAACTGTGTGACTTCCCCTGAGCTGGTATGCAGCTGGGAGCCATTGTTGACCATCTGCTGAAGCTTGAAGGATGTTTCACCTGTTCCTTTCTTCCTCCCAAAATTGCAGAAAACTAGGCAAGGACATTTCTAATGGTAAACCGAAAATATCTTAGTAGATGCTGTTGAAAAAGTGACTCTGCTGCTGCAGGACAGGTCCATACTGCCCGAGAAATTGAGAATAAGCACTAATGATAAGATTTGCTCTAAGTGATATGTTCTCAGAGGTAAATTGCAGTAAAAGGCACACAGGAAGATAGAAAAACAAAGATGTATAAGGGGTGTAGCCTTTACAGCTAGCTTTATCTGCCCTTTTGTATATTTGGGGCCTGATTGCTTTCCATTTCACACCAGCAGTTTAAACCCACTCACTTCAGAATCACTTATTCCTAGTGGGATGAAGATAGGATGAGCCCAGTGCTGGTACTGGGCACAGTTTGACACAATTAATCTCCATCTTCAACTACATCTGCAGCATCTCAGGTAGGAACACGGTTGCTATAGTGCCAGTGGAGACTAAAAGTTGATTAAAGCCATCTAAAATCAGACTCAACCTTTGCTACTCAGGGGGATTTCTTTCTTTCCAGTTACTACAGAACAGGCTTAAGGTGCTGCCCCAAATGTATATTACTCAGATAATCTTTAAATGGGATGAAACTGGAACTCCTGTGTGGAACTGCACAGCACTTCTCAGCATGCCAGACAAGGAGCAGCTAAAAAATTGTGCTCAGACACATCTCTGTGTAATGGCTGGCTTTCATAATGTCATAAAAATTTAAGTGATCTTTAAATTAAGTTTCTGTAGGAAGTCTGTAAACTTAGGTTCAAGGAAGAGAAGCTGCTAGAAACGGGAATTTCTTTTTTTTCTTGAATCTTTCTGTGAAGAACACAGGTAATTATCCTGTGCTATATTAACCAACACATATACACTATTTCATATGCCATTAGCTTTCAAATCCTTTCCCAACAGTGCCTTAGCCTCCTGCTAATGTTTCCCCTCAGGCCACCAGGAGACCCTGCTTCCCAGGTTGGCACATTTCTCCCCAGACCAATGCCAAGAATTTTGAGCCAGGTTGCAATTACCAGAAGAGCTGTTGTGAGCCATTCAGCCTGCAAGTAATTCTGAGGTGAAGAAAGCATTTTAAAAGTGACAGGCTAAAAATAAAATTTTAGTAAAACCAAGATCGTTCTTCTGGGCTTGTGTAGGCAGACCAGTATTAGCAAGTATTTTATTGTACTGAATTCTGTTCTGGAGAATCAACACTACATGCTTTGCAAAAGGTTTGTAAAAATTATTATCATTTTCAGCTGTTTCCATCTGGAGAGACCCAGATGGAGGCTCATAAAGAGCCCTCATATTCCAAAAGTGCTGAGTATGAGGGAAAGATGAGATCTAACTGTGAAGTTCAAATGAGTTGTACATAGTTTCAAGAAGCCCCAAGGCTCAGAGCCTGTTAAGACAGAAGAGTTCTTGGACATGTCTTGAAGCAGAGTTTGGGTGTCTGGAGACCTTTAAGACAAAAATGGAGTCATTTCACCTCTGGGTTTAGGCAGTACCTGAGCTGTGGTTTACAGGATAAAAAATGTTACATTTCTGTACTTTAATTCTTGCTTAAGGTATTAAATCCTTCTTCATGTCCAGTAAGTCACATACATCTTCATCTAAAAGCAAACATAACATTTGTGGAGTTATTGGAGTTTCTCACCAGGATATAAAAATCTAAATGATTTTTTTTTCACAGAAACTGTGTGTCATATTTACCAGCAGACAAAATTGTAAGATTCCAGCTCATTCTGCTGAGCTCAAACGCAGCAGGTCACTCATTGGCTTAGCCTTCATGAGGAAAACTTAAGATTAATACCATAAGGAGTGTGCAGTAATCAATCAGTATTGCTCAGCTGACAAGCTATGATTCACAAATTTTTTTTAAAATGTGGCCCATTTTCCCATAACATAACCCTTCAATAGAGTATTCTTAAATAAGTGATAAATGGGGTTTTTTTATTTTTGAATGAGACTTCCTCAGAAGGTAAAACAGTCTCAGGGAAGAATGGGTACCTCCAGAAGGTAATACACCAAGACATAAGACTAAAAGTAATGAACTTCCCACTGCAAGCACTTACCTCTCTCTGTTAGGAAGATACCTAGACCACTAGCCTAACTTAGATATCTAAATTTAGGTAGCTGAACCTAGATAACCTCAGTGCTACTCATTCTGTAAATGCATCCACAATTTTATCTGTATGAGATAAACTATCTAAGCAAAATCGTGGCGTATTATTAGTGCTAACAACTAGAACAGATATTTTTACAGCTGCCTACAAAGAATTGTAAATTCACCTTTTCTGAAAATGTATTCCCAAATGTTTTTGGATTTCTGAGGGTTTCTTCTTCATAGCTTTGAAACTGGTCTTCTTTGTAGCTGCTTCAGTCTCCATCAGTCAAGGAGACCCAGAAAATTCAGCTTCCCTTCTCATTCCCAGTATCTGATTCTGATGCAGAATTTGTACATAATTGTATTTTTGCTGTACCTTTGGCAGAGTTACAGCAGTGTTTCTGTAGGCTTCACAGTTTGCCCTGAATGGTCTGGCTGTGTAAAGTCTTTGTGTCCCAGCTTCACTGAGGAAATCGAAGAGGCAGAATATGTAGGGAATCAGTGGGCAGAGGTCCCTCCCCATGCAAGGCTATTTTGCCTGTGCAGAATGATGCACACAGGACACTCTGAACTACCACTAACTTCCGGGAAACACTGGTAGGTTTGTTGACAGAGCTTATGAGTCTGTATTTGTAAGAGTGAGCGTGTTGGGAAGGTACAGGGCCATGAGCAGAAAGCACACTTCCTGAGGTACTGACCCCAGTGGATGGGGAAACATTGAGCTAAGGAAGAAGGCTGTCTAGTGGCAGGGTAGCATTCCCTACATGCCTATCTATTTCAGACATTTTGAAGAAGACACTTAGAACAGACATTTTTCATCTGAAGTAAGACCAATGGGAGAGAACACATGTAAGCTGTAGTTAAACATTTTTGCCAAATATATAACATTTCATGTTACTACAATGCAGTTTTCAACTCCATCTATAGGATACATATTTTACAGTTAATTCTTCAGTTCAGCCTTAGGCAGTTTAAATTCTGTGACAACATGTTAGATCTTTTTTTTAAAAAAAATTGCCATATTGGGCAAAATTTCCCTCCAAAGTATCTTTATGTATCTTTACGATGATGTTAGCTGGTCTGATTTTAAGAGCTATTTCATACGATCAACATCTACTGATACCCGTAGAAAATAAATGTTCTGTAATTTTGAAAATGAGGCCACTGATTTTATTCATACGTAGCCAACATTGCCGAGACAACTTAGGAACTAAAGTGACCCTCTAAGGGTTGTCCCAATTCTGCCAAAAGACCAGGGATTTACACCTATGTATAGATGTGCAAACTTTGGGTGCTGAAGATCATTATGGAGAGCACTGGACATATGGCTTGTTAATACAAAAGTGCTTTTGTTTGTGAAGCTTAGCTTCTTTAACACATTTTTGTTTGAAGTCAGCAAAATTCCTCCTTTGCAAAAGGTTTTTGTTAGAATTATGTCATATCCAAACCAAATACTCAGTCTTTCAAAATACATTTCAGTGTATATGTTACGAGCTCCTACCAAAATGTTTTCCAAGAAGAAAACGGCTTTTTGACTTATTAGAAAATTTTACGTAAAATTTTCCCGTTTTTTGCAAACATGTGTTTTGGTATTTCAGCTTTCAATAAAAGCCAGCAACTGTATTGCATAAATATACGTTCTTTTTATTTCACTTGCAGGAACAATTTCCTGACCATTTCTATTTTGAAGCGTCATTGAACTGATCTTAATGAGTCGTTATGACCTGTTGTCCATGATTTCAGTAATACATTGACTAAAAGTTGAAGAATGCTTTATTTTAAATAACATTAACCCCAGCTCCTTTGATTCCTCATAGCTTGACTTTAGATATTCATAACTGAAATGCCTGTTTCATTCAACTGCACATTCAAAACAATTCCCAAGCCACTGTTGAAGAGAAAAAAAAATATTCAGCAACAGTGAAAGTAAAGATGAATTATGTAAAGAAGGAAGGGCTGCTTCTTCTTCTTCACCACTACCTTCCTTTCATGTTCTTAGGTTTATATTCAGCTGTGAGATCTTCATTATGAAGCAAATATTGAGGAACAGAGGAGCACTGAACCATAATGTCCAGGCACTAGCTGGGGTGAATAACAGATTGAATTCTGAACTGTTCCCAACTCCTTGATTGTATTTAGTTTTCTTTACAGTAAACTGACTACGGAGGAATAAGATGGAAGAAAGATTTTCTATATAGCAGGGGGATACTCAGAGGTGCTTTATTAGATTTCAATTCTGGAAGAACCTTCTAAATTAAGTCTTCAAATGTTTTAGCATGCATGTCTGTGGTATAATTAACAACATTTATGTCTGTAAGTACACGTCCTGTCAGAACCTTTGATCTCTGTATTTTTGAACACAGTATGAGTTTTTTCATGATAACAGTCTTTCTCATTGTCATGTTATCCCTTTTTGCCCTCAAAAAAATGCCACTCAGAAATTTTACTGCTCCATTTTATGCAGGATATGGTATTCAACATGTCTTGTCTTTGGAATATTTACAAATACTAACAAAGCCTCAGAAATAGGTAACTGATATTTTCTCCATATTTCAAGCAAGGAAAATGAATTAAATTGTCCATACCATAAACCAGTCTTATCTGGTGAAAAATTTTCCTTTGTTACCAGGGCTTTAATGTGCTTTTACTGAATCATACATAACTGGCATATTTTTACTGTGGTTTTTGTTTTTTGTTTTTATTAATATAAGCAAGTCTTCAGGCAATTATACCAGTCTGATTGTTGTGATATTGTGCTTTGCACAGGTTGTAAATGGCTACACGTCCACAATAAATAAGGCCTAGAAAACACTGTCCAACAAGAAGTCTGAGGACTATGTCCAACCCGTCCCGATGTTTCAGCCCAGCCTTCCCTTTTCCCTTGGAGTCCAGGCAGACCAGTTTTTTGATAAACAAACTGCTCAGGCAGCCCAGATCTGCTTCTTACCAGCCATCAGAAAGTTGGTGAAAGGTAGCGAGGGGCATGGGAACCGCGGAAGAAGGTACAGTGGCCTCCTTCCACAACTCCTTTCATCAGGTTCCAGCTGTAGCAGCCAATATGTACTGCATCAGCTGGAGAGGAGAAGCCAAATGCACAAGACCTGCTGAAAAACAGCTCCTGTCATTAAACACTGGTTCAGTTATTTGCTAAGAGAGGTTCACTGTGGGACCACATCACATCTGTCTCTTTGGAACCTTAAAAAAAAATACATGAGAATTATTTCAAAAACCTGGGAGAATTCAGGGCTAAAGCTTTTGCCTAACTACTTTTCTGGTGGAAAGATAACACAGTGTCAGAAAATGGAGTATCTACCAAACACAAGGTCAAATTCTAATTTTATGTTCATTGCCAAAAAGCTAGGCTCGCTTCAGCTACAACTATTTTTACCTGTACACACTATTAACCAGAATATCTTTCTAGACAATGGAAAGCACCTTTCCCATTCATAAAGCTGTGAAGTATCATCCCAGTAGTACAAGTAAAAATAGAAGGTGGCTGCAACTTCAACGTTGTGTATCTTATCTGAAAAAAAGCAAAAGTATGCAACTGGGTGGCCAGGGAAAAAGCTGTTAAATACTTAGAAAATATATATTTTTAACATTTACTAAAATTGTCAATACTATTTGAAAAAATAAAAAATGCACACCTTTGCTAGCAAGTTGTTTCTTGGTAGCAAAGATATAAATTAATTCTTTTTCAGATAATGAGTGAGTTTCTTGCTAAAACAACTAGAGGGAGTGCAATAAACCTTGAATAATTGCCACTGGACTGTAGGTCTAAAGTTCCCTTTGCAGAAACATGTCTTGTTTCTCCCCCAGCCTAAAAGGCTATAGCTTCTAGCATATCCACAACCAGTCAGCACTGCTGCTCCTCTCCAGGTATGAGGGAGAAGGATGCTGTCTGTCAGGACGTGCACAGTGTTGTGTCTACCCTGTTCCCTTTCAGTGGCTGGCCAGGGGGTTGCCCATTTGCCTTGCTGTGGCTGCTCTGCTCTGGGTGAAGGAGAGCCCCGGGCTGGGAAAGCTGGAGCGTCTGGAGTGTGGGTGCATGACCCAGCAGGCAGGAAAGCCTGCGGCAAGGGCAGAATTAGGAGATGCCTGAAAGAAGCAGAAAATGACAGAGGCAAGCCTCTGAAGCAACAGAAAAATTCTTTCTTAGAGACCCAGAGGCACAGGGGTGAGGTTGTGCAAGACAGCTGGGACAATCTGACAGCTCATTGCCACCAAAAGTGAGTGTTTCATGCTGCTTCAAAAAGCTGGGGGTGTCAGGCAAACACAAGAACTTATGCAAAAGAAGGAGCAGACAGCTACAGTCAGAAGAGGGAAGTAAGCCTAGCCTTTGGGGCAGATACTAGCTCAAATTTCTCAGGAATATTCAGCCTGTGTGGAGCCTGCTGCAACCCAAAATGCCACGAAATGTTGCTGGACTGAGACAAAAAATTGTGAGGAGAAAACAGATTTGTTTAAAAGGTCTGTTATATTATTCTCACTCAGAAAAAAACTGAGTTTCCATGTTTTCAATGTTGATTTTCCTCATTTAGCTAAACTTAAATGTAGCCTTTAGAAGTATACAGCCCTCTGGGTGATTATGGTGTGTCCACTGTAAAGAAAAGGTCCAGGTAGGCTCACCTCCAAGCTTTAGACAAGGAAAAAATTTCCCCAAGAAAATTTGAGGGAGCAGTTGTCTTTGGCAGGGATGAGCTGAAGGCGGTAATAACCTATGAAGCCATTAGGGTTGCAGCTGCAAGAGAACATGTGTTCACATTCTCTGTAAATAGCACTTTATCACCTCACATTTGGAAATGTATAATTACCTCTCTAAAGCCTACATACAATCTCAGAAAAGATGTTTTACACAGGAAATGGAAAACTAATCTCTATGAAAATGCTATTAATAATAGTAGTTTCAGATTAAATCAAAAAGAAGATTCACCTTAGGCTTGCTTTGAAAAAGCATGAGTGAGGCAGGACATGAGGTTGATATCGTTCTCTGGAAGAGAATGTTTTAATTCTCTTTAATGGGATTGGAAACAAATACAAAATAAACATTTTACTGGAAATAGATTGTTCCATGGACTATAGATAAAACTGAAAAAACAAACATGAAAAAATATTAAGAACTATGTGTCTTAGGAAGGGACTGTATTATAGCCAAGATTTCCAGCTTGTACACCCATAAGCATACATAGACTGAGAGGTCTGGAGAAGGAAATCCTTTAAGTAGGGTTGGGTAACATGAGTTGGAAAACTGTAAGATACCACAAATCAGAAAAGACTGATTATCTGTAGAAACAAATGCAAAACAGTCTGTAATGACAACTTGGTCAAAAGGAAATAAACTCATCAATTTCTGAAAATAAAATTAAAAAGAAAATTGGAGGAATCAGTCAAAAGTAACAGTCATCACAGACTAAAAGAATTTAGATCCCATCCAAGGTTTTTACTGCTTTTCAGAGGTGTTTCTGTGCAACCATTACACTACCTCCTAATGACCAATTCCAGTTTCAGCATTTTAACCAGCAGGAGAGTCTAAGCTCATCTCTCCAAGTCATATTGCTATAATTTCTTGAGAATTGTTGTTTTAGAAGCCAGAAGCCCTTTCCCCCCATTGAGCTGAAAGTTAGGCTGCATGCCTCTCAGCTTACTCATCATTCACCACCACACCATTTAATTAAGTGGGTTGAATCTTGGCCACATCACATTTAAAATGAGTCACATAAAGCATTTTCTAACACAGTTCTTTTAAGATTGGTTAAAACTTCGAGGTGTTATGACTTAAATGTCAGATGATATCTAAAATACTTTTGATATTTACATGAGACATCACAACTTTATACCTTTCCTGTCTGAGAAAAAAAATTCAAGTTGATTGAAGTGGATGTAATGCAGATCAAACATCACCTCCTCTTTTTTAATTCAAATGACCTGTTAAGGTATTTCTTTAAATAATTAGGAGAAAACATGAAGGTATCCAGTAATCCCAAATGCTGGGATTGAAAGGCATGGGAAGGGAGAAGAAAAAGGTCCTAGAGTCTGGGTGGCAGATGTGCATGTACCTCCACCCAGCACACAGGAATGACCTATGTCCTGCAGTGGAGGAAGGCTATGGAAACACCAGTCCTCCTAGCCTTCTCCATGGAAAAACCCCTGCTCCTGTGCCTCCACGGCAGACTGAAGTCATCATTAACCTGTCATGGGCGTTATCGCTGTGTTATGTGCAGTCACACACTTCTGGACTGCAGCAGTGGACTCTTCATTGAGAAAGCAAGACTCACCCATTTTAGGAAAGATGGTGAGAACCATATAATCACCCCTGGTTTCACCCATTTTAGGAAAGATGGTAAAAATCATATCACTACTCCTGGTTTCAAAGGATTTCAGAGCTTCCAAAGTTTCTGAGCTGCTAAGAGCCCTTAGGCTACAAAATGCCTTTGCAGGAAAATAAAACAACAGATCTTAAGATGTCATCTTTTCATCTTAGTAAAGGTCTTTTGAATATTTCAGTGACTGTTTCCCCATTTCTGGTCAGGCTTGTTCACTTGTTCAGCTTCTTGCAGGCACTGAGATGCACACTGCTTTCTGTTATCTAGATAGCTTTTGATATCACCATGTAGGAAATAATAAAGGGCATGTATTAAGGAATCAATTAAAATGCTGTTAATTCCAGAGTTATGGGGCATGGTGGCTTTTCTCTTTTCATCCATGGAAGCCCAGAGTTAGATGAAGTCCTACTCTTCTGGGAATGAAAACCTACAAACCCAGAATAATCAGGTTCAAACAAACACATATCTTCATGCAAAGCAATTTCACACAGGCAGCTCTTGCACAGAAGTTTAGAAAATCTGACCAAGCAGCAGGCTGTGAGTGGCCCATCAGAGCTGAATCCGCAATTATTCCTGTCTAGGAGACGTGGGGTGGGGTTTGGCAGCCAGGGCCTGTCCCACAACCTCAGCCAGGGGCAGGGCAGCCGGGGGCACTGAGGCAGACCCAGACCCAGGCATCGGGCACCTCCCTGGGGATGGTGATGGGCTGAGGGTGGTCCAGGACATGAGCCTGTGGATGGATCCAGCTTGGCAGAGCCCATGGCCAGACAGGGCAGGCTGTGAGGAGCTGGACACCGACTGTGCTGCAGCATCACTGGGTCAGGGGCTGACGGCCCCGGGGAGCTGACATGGGATCCTGGGCCATGGGTAGGGTAGAGGGAGACCCAGGGGACTGGGCAGGGACAGTTGGGGCTTTGACAGGGCCCTAAAATTTCCCAGGTTTTTTAATTACATTTTTGGTTGCTGGTTGCTTGGTTTTTAATCTTAGTTTGGTGTAAGAGTCCTGCAGATATATCTGTCTGGGAATATGGCAGAGGAATCCCTCTTCTAAGGAACTGAATTCCCTTTGCCAGCCTTCTTCTGGTTTTCCAAAAGAGTGGTTGTGACAGTGAGAAGCATTACCACATCTTAAAGACACCTTCCCCCTACCCCTCCCTTCTTCCCAGGCTCAGCTTTGCTCCCAATATCTCTATCTCCTCCCCCAGCAGTGCAAGGGGCAGAGAATGGGGGTTATGGTCAGTCCTGCTCACTTCTTTCACCTCGGGGAGGGGGGTAACTTCTGACATTCTGCCCCTGATCCAGTGCAGTCCCCCTCTCATGGGAGACAGTCCTCCACAAACTTTTTCAGACATAAGTCACTCCCATGGGCCACAGCATTTCCTGAGCTGCTCTGGCGTGGGTCACCCCAACACGTTGCAGTGCTCCCAGCGCTGAACTACAACAGTGGGGCTTCTTCTTCCCACAGGGTCCCAGCCTCCTTTGGGCGCAGTCACCTGCTCCAGTGTGGGGTCCTCCACAGGCTGCAGGTCAGCATCTGCTCCACCATGAACACCCATGGGTGTCAAGGGTGGCCCTGCTGTCTCACCACGGGCTACAGGGGGGCTCTGCACTGATGCACCTCCTCCCCTTCCTCCTCCTTTCTTCCACTGACCTCAGTGTTCACACAGATGTTCTCCTCAGAGCTCCTCCTCACAACTCCAACTCCTCCTCCTAGGTTCCCCTTCTTAAATATGTTATTGCAGAAGTGCAGCTAATTGGCTTGGCCTTGGTGCAAAGGTGGGTCTGACTTGGAGCCAGGGGAGCTTCAAGAAGGGGACCACTGCTGTAGCCCCTTTCCCCACTATAAAACCCACCACCACTCACTGAAACCCAGGATGGGAGGTCACACAGCATGTTCTGCACAGATGTAGCAAGGACATCTACACCAGCAAGGAGGGTATGGAAATCACACCTATGTAGCATAAATGTATTTATTGTCAAACAAATGCAGCTTTAATACTTCAGCAACATGGTCATCAAGGGGCTTCTGTCCCCAGATCTTTCTATTCAAAAGTCGTGGTTCTTCCCACTTGCCACTTACCTAACTGTTACCAGAGAGGGCAATGGGAGCAAAACACTCCAGAAAACATATAGCTGTTCATTACTTAAGAGTTTGTGGCAGTAAGATCTCAAGAAGTCCCACCTTGCACCAAAGAAGTGAGGAGTTTGCCAAAGTGTCAAAGGCATTTCTGACCTTGCTGTACAAATGCCAACACCGTGGTAGCCATGGTGGACCTAAACGCAGACTATCATGCTGTCCCCATACACAGACACTTGGGGGTTCAGACCCACACCACAAATCCATGTCAAGACCAGTGCATGCTGGGAGGAGACACCCTGTGTTGCTTATGCTGCCTCACCATTGAGCACCACAGGGTGCTCATTCACCATCTCAGGACATGAAGCAGTCACAAGGACACCACCAGATTGGTGCTATGATGCCTGTGCACTGTCTCTCTCCTGAAAGGATGCCAGACATTCACTCGAGGCATACACACATTTTATTTGGTTGCATCAAGCAAAGCACTTGCCCTAGGCCCAGCACATGACTAAGAACTACCACCCAAATGCTTATAGGCGACAGGTAGATCTCTGAGGGTTTTCTCTGTTTTCTCATGGGGAGGAAACATGGGGTCTGCCCACCTTTGGAGATCACCTTTGGAGCATGACTTGCTGTTGTGCTGCTGATCTGCTTATTTTCAGGCCTTGCAGTAAATATCATATTTCATCTTTGCTGCCAGCTTTGTTCCTCCTAGGCAGTCTTCAAATCTTCGGTCCATTTCTTCATTTTGAGCTTTAGAGAAGAGGTCTTTCCAGTTCCCAACAACCCCTGTGTACAAGAAGAAGTACCAGAAACTGAAGGTAGCCACTCCTGAGAGGGAATAATACCTAGGCAGCAGTGAAGCAGAATCCTTGCCTACATGAGTCAGGAAGGACCTGATTTATGCCCCTGAGAGTTCTCATTGTCTGGGAGAGGCAAGATAGTAAAGATAAGAAGTAAAGGCTGCATCCAGGCCACAGGGAGCATTGCCGGTGGGCCGCCTGCATGCCTCTTCTCCCCAGAGGGGGTTTCCAAGGTGGTTTCATGAAGTTTTTACATGGAAGAGTGGGGAACCTGATTTCGTCGCAAAGGAAAGCTCATTCATGAATGTCTCCCTCTGAAGGGGCAAGTTATTTGGAGTCATGGGGTAGGTGGTAGAGATGATAGCAGTTAAATCCTTCTTCCTCCAAAGAACTGGTGAAGGAAAGGGATTAAAGGAAGCCCATGCCCACAGTAGTCAAAAACCAAAGACTCTTGATATCATGGGGACCAGCTGGGCTCCCAGAGCTCTGGCCCTGGCCCCAACTCTGTCATCTCTGGGGCCACCACTAGCATGTCTATTAAGAGGAACCAGATTGATACTATTCCTCAGCTCTGAGTGCATAACAAGAAGATGCTTGGGAGGCCAGCAGAGCAGTGAGCAATGTATTCCCTTGAGGTTCAAGAGACTTTTGTCCCATTAGCACACCTCCTCCCAAAGGGGACTTTCATGAAGCAACACATGCAGCCTGGATCCATGATCCAGGATCAGCCTCATCACCTGACCCCAGGCAACAGCCACACCACAACCCATCTGTAACCATCCAGCCCAAGCAGATTTGGTGCATAATTGTTGGCATAACCTACACCAGTGTTGGCCCCCACCTTCACACCTCACTTTGTCTAACTAATTGGGGCTGCACAGGGAAATAGAGCAACATGGAAGCAATGGCTGAGGCTCTTAAGCCTGGCTCTCTGCTACATTTCTCACAAACAGCCCCCAGATCCCATCAGTGGTAGAAGCTTGTTGTACAGGATGCCACAGGAGAGAACTCAGACACACTTGTCCTTCCTAGACAGCCCGTGAGTTCATAGCTGAACAAGGAAACCTACTCAGAACTCCTTCTGGAGTTCTACTTTAGCAAGTAGATTCTTCAATTGCAGAGACGTACCCTTCCGGAAGAGGATGTCCCCGAACCTTCCATGGGTTTCTTTGGAATTCTCTTTCATAGCTTGGAAAGTGGTCTTCTTGGCTATTCTGGGAAAATCTTCCTCACACAGGGAGAATTCAAAGAAGGCAGCAATCCTTTTCATACCCAATACCTGATCCTGGCCAAAGGAACATAGCACAGAAGTGAAACTAGAAGACTTGATATTGTGGCTGTGGCATGGAGTCAGAACCCAGTAGGAAGCCCAGCAGAGGAGGCTGTCTCCCACAGTATCACCAAGGAATTCTAAGAGCTCTAACAGAGAAAGAACCCACACATGGTGGCCTCAGCTTCAAGGCCTTTTCTTCTCTCCCAAAAGCAACTGCGCCTGTGCCACATATGACTTCTTCCACGAACAGGCAAGGCTATCCTCCTCCTAAACCCCATGGGCCTCCCCCAAACATAAGACTACCTCAGAAAGGCACACCCTTCTAAGGGAGCAGACAGGCTTGACCAAAGACTTTCTTCTTCCCCACAGCCATACATATCAGGAGGGGTGCACAGTGCACTCATCAAAGAAGAGCTGGATGAGATACCATACCTCTTTGAGTTCCTCATAGCTTATCATCATGATTCTCTCGTGGTCAATGTATTTGTTCCATTCCAGTAAGTGGTCAATGTAGGATCCCCAGGCCACTGCAGACAAAGAAGAGACATAATTGTGTAGAGTATTCCCCAAAACAGGCTCTTATCAAACCAGAGGAGTCATCCCAGACAGCTCTAAGCATGGCACCGGGATGGTGAAGTGGTGACTGGCTCAACATGTCTATTCTTTCAGCTGAGGTCAGTGCAGGAACCCTCAGCTCAGGCCACTATGTAGCACCGAACCACAAGCTCTACTGCAGGAATGGAAAAGTCACACTAAAGCTTTCTCATGTTCTCTCTGAGTTAGAGACAAAAGAAACTCTGATTCTCTGGTAGTCCCTGTTTCTTCCCTAACATGTGCCTATCTGCCTGTCCTGGGAGTGCCTTGGTAAGGTATGTTGGAGTAGGATTTCCATGCACAGGGTCCTGTGTATGCCCCTCATGTAAGGAGGAATGCCAGAGGATGCAGAGCAAAGTACATTTCCCATTCATGAAGGCTGCAAAGTACTCATCCCAGGAGGAGAAGGATGGCAGCACTGGCATGTTGTTGTAGAAGTGGTAATAGGAGACAGCCGTGTCTTTGGGATTCCGAATTAGCACAAGAATCTAGAGGAAGAAAACACAGAATTTGGTTCTGATTCGGTGACAGACCAAAACACCATCTTCTCAACACATCACATAGAATCAGAGTCATTTAGGTTGGAAAAGACCTTTAAGATCATTGAGTCCAACTGTAAACCAAACACTGCCAAGTCCACCACTAAACCATCTCCCTAAGTGCCACACCTACATGTCTTTTAAATACTTGAAGGGATGGTGACGCCACCACTTTCCAGGTGTGGCCAGCCTGTTCCAATGATTGACAACCCTTTCGGTGAAGAAATTTATCCTAATAGCCAATCTCTGCCTCTTCAGCCTTGGAAATCTGCCTGTGCATTGACCAGCCCAGGTGAAAGTGCAGAAAACACATCTCACACAGACAGAGGAAAGCTAATTAGGGGTGGAAAAGCTTTTGCAGTGTGATACAAAGAGAAGACTCACCTTAGCCTTGCTTTGGAGAATGGACGGGGGCAGGAGATGAGGTGGTAGATGGGTTATTATAATTCTTCTGGAAGGCAGTTTCTTCATCCTCTTTAAAACAAGTGGGAAGAAATGTGACAGGACAGAAGTAGCTTAATCAATGACACGTGCCTTTTCAGAAATTGTGGGTAATAAGAAAAGGTGAGACCAGAGAAGGATCTTATCCCTTGGAAAACCCACAGGGATGCACTGGTGGTGTAGGCTTCTGTCAGCCTCTGCCACAGAGCACCATTTCACATGAGACAGGCCTGAGGACATGATGCCCAAGAGAAAGGTCTTACTGATCAAATCCACTGGATCCAGGGCTGGAGCTCCCTGTGGCTTCTCAGCACTGTCTGTGCTCTGAGGCCCTTGCATTGGGACACCAAGGGCAATAACACATGCTACTTGTGCAGACCATAGCTGTTTTTAAGGCTCTAAGCTCTCCATTACCTCTGAGATCAGCCATTGTCTTTCAGCTATTACTACCTGTAAGAAGAGCAATGATAATATTTTCAGTTCCTGCCAACCTCATATATCCCAGGATCTCCAAATTCCAGACGTGGAAATGTCTCTAGCTTCTTTTCAGCATTTATTCTCTCTTTCATTTCTTCTTCTGTATATTTGGCATCTGTTGATTCCAACTCCCCAATGATTTGGCCAAGCCAGTTAGTTCCTGAAAGGATAAAGATACCAGTAGCTCATCCATTTGACTGCACTTTTACATGCCTACATGACTACTACCTGCCTGACGGGATATCTTGTCAAACTGGTTCACATTTGTGAACCCGTTTGGCTCTATATTGTACTTTAGCCTGTCAACAGTTGGATGTGCTGGTTTTGGCTGCGATAAGAGTTAATTTTCCTCATAGTAGCTGGTATGGGGCTATGTTTTGGATTTGTGCTGAAAACAGCATTGATAATACAGGGATGATTTAATTATTGCTGAGCAGTGCTCAGACAGCGTGAAGGCCTTTTCTGTTACTCACATCACCCCATCAGCGAGTAGGCTGGGGGTGCACAAGAACTTGGGAAGGGACACAGCTGGGTTGGCTGACCCCAACTGACCAAAGGGATATTCTGTACCATATGACATCATGCTCAGCAATAAAAGCTGGGGGAAGAACAAGGAAGGGGGATATGCTGGCAGTTCTGGTGTTTGTCTTCCCAAGTAGACGTGACACATGATGGAGCCCTGCTCTCCTGGAGATGTCTGAACACTTGCCTGCTGATGGGAAGTAGTGAATGAATTCCTTGTTTTGCTTTGCTTGTGCACACAGCTTTTCTTTACCTATTAAACTGTCTTTATTTCAACTCACGACTTTTCTCACTTTCATTGCTCTGTTTCTCTCCCCCATCCCACCAGAGTGGGGAAAGAGCAAGCAGCTGTGTGGGGCTTAATTGCCGACTGGGGTTAAACCATGGCACTGGGCAATAATCAACAAGGGTATGCCAAAAGCCAACAGGGACAGAGCTGCCAGCCAGATGTGTAGTGCTACCGTGCTCACTTCAGGAGCACATCCCATCCCTCAGTGAAACAGAAGCAGATCTCTATTGCTCTTTCCAGCTCTGGCACTTTTTGGTCACCTCAGACTACTCTCTGTGGAAATTACTCAAGCGCAGTGGAGCTCCTAGCACAGGGCCAGTTGAGTTGTCCCTTGGCTGTTTCTGCTCTCCTTCCACAGCGCTGTCTTTGGGAACACTCCATTCCCTCCTCCTGACCAGCTTCAGTTTACCGTCTCTTCATGATCAACACAGTTTGGTATCGTTCCCAGCACCCATAGGCTTCCATAACTGGCAGCAGAAGAGGTCATCAACCAAACCACCAGACTGTCAAGTTGCTGTCAGCATCTTTGCATCAGGCTTAGCTGTCTTGGCCTCTGCAACCTGGCAAAACTGGTATGTGAGCGACTGGGCTTGTACAGCAAAGTCTCAGCTTTCAACACCTTCTGAGATGTCTAAGTGGACCCTCACACCTTTAAACCATTTCTGCCTCTGCACAGCTCTACAGGCTGCACACAAAGGGGATAAGGATCAACAGTTCCTCTTTTTCTGCAAATGATCTATTAAGATATTTCTCTAAAGTGAATAGCGAAAAAAATGAAGGAATCTAAAATGCCTATAGTGAAAGAGGAAATAATCCAAGAGTCCTGACGACATTCATGTATTTTGCTCCATTTAGATTCAAAGGAATCACCTGCATTCTGCAATGCAGTAAGGCTATGGAAACAGCAGTTTTTCTGCCCTTGTTAGCAGGATACATTCCCTGTATTGCCCTTGCAGTGAGTAGGGTAACGACATACTTTCCTGTATAAGCAAGAGTGGTCAGAATATCAAGGGATGTGATTATTCTGCTTTACCCAACACTGGTGAGTTCACCACTTGAATACTGTGTGCAAGAAGCACAAGCAATTTTGAGAATCTGAGGCAAGACCTGCTGAACTTTGATGAAATCACTGGGACCTGGAGCAAATGAAATGCATAGAAAGTCTTGGTTTGCTCAGGCTGGAAGAAAAAAAAAAAAAAAAAGGCATGGGGGAAATCTCACTGCAGTCTTCCACTTCTGGAAGTTATAATAAAGAGAGAGCCAACTCTTCTGAAAATTGGCCAGGAAATTACAGAAGAGGCATATTACAAATCACAACAAGGGCATGTCTGACAGCATAGAAGTGAAAAAACCCAACCAAACAAACAAACAAAAAAACCCCAAACAAACAAAAAACCCAAACACCACCACCCCCCAAAAAAACACTATAGTGGGTAAACACTGCAATAGATTTCCAATGGGTGGTGAATCTCCACCCTCAAAGTTTTAAAATGCTTCTGAATAAAGCCTTGAGCAACCAAACCTAAATTTGAAGGTTAGGTCTTTCCCCTGCTTTGAGCAGAAAATTGTATTATTTGACCTCCAGAGATGCCTTACAAATTAAATTCATGATGATATGAAGTCTGATGTCATCATAAGCATTTCTCAGGTATTATTGCTGTGCTAAATACTGACACAAACTTCTGGATTGCAGCATTGTGTACTTGACTACTTACCAAGGAAACAACACTCACCTGTTTTAGGATAGCCTGCTAGAATCACATCGTCGCTCCTGGTTTCAAAGGATTTCAGAGCTTCCAAAGTTTCTGGGCTGCTAATTACAGCAGGGTATAAAATACCTCTGTAGGAAAAGAGCATGTCTTCTGGGGCAATCTTTTCACTCTGTGAAAAAACATTTTCCATTGTTTCTATGACTCTTCCCCTATTTCTGCTCATGTTTGTATCCCTGTGGAACTCCTTTCAAACAAACAGATACAGGCTGTCTTTCCACAATGCAGAAACACTTTATGCAACATATTAGCAAATTGGATAGGGCATTCGCTCAGGAATGAAGGTACAAGTCACTGATTAACTCTGTACTCTGTTAACTCCTTTTGAAATCACAGGACTGGAGACTGACAGTAGTGACATAGAGTCCTTTCTGCAGCTGACACCAGGAACAGGAATCTATTGGGGCAACAGCTAATAGTATTCAAAATGTTAAATGAAACCAAAAACAGACGTATAAAGGATATTCCCTGAAATATTTTTAACTGGTGAGCATGCAGTGCAATTTACAAACTGGACAACCAGCGTGTAGTGGACATGCAGATAGTGGTTCTCAACCTATCTTGTTATTGATTCCACTAATGGATACACCTCCAAGAGTGCAACTTCCTTCTAGGTGGCGGCTCTGTGACATCATCACTTCAGGAGACATCTCCAGAGCTAAGGACAAGTATCACCTAACCCATACTTCTCATGATTAAATACTCACATTTGAGACTTTCACTTCACCAAATCCTACAGGAGAGTTACTTTCATGTGAAGCTCTAATACTTAGATTCTGTGTTAACATGAATCAAACTCTACCTGTATGACTTCAGTTCTGTTTCTGCCTACACATACCCATAATTTAATCTTCAGGTGAAATTGTTGTTGGTGGGGGAGTTACTGGTATTCTGGCTGATGCATTTTCAGAAGATAAGGAGTACTGAGATGGAAAAAATAGGTATCTCCACAGGCCACTCCAACAAGACACATGCAATACAGGAAGGCTGAATTACCCTGTGGAGGGGTCTTTCACTCTTTCTTTCTTCCACACCCTTGAATATAGTATGGGTGTTGTTCACTACCCATATATCAAACCCACAGAGAGCTCCAGACTGCTGTGTATCACATCCTTGTCTCTTTCTTCATAAATGGATGTTAGACATTTAGTAAACCTATATACAAGCTTAATTAAGCATGAGGAGGTGTCAAATCAAAAGCACAACTGTAAAACCTGGAAGATTGCTTACAGTTACCTACAAAGAATCATTTAAAATTATTTTTCTGGTCTCACAAAATGCAGAACCATCAAAATAGACCATTTGATTGGAAATATTTTCTCTAGTAATGCCAGTTTACTCATAAAAACTGGAAGCACCCTTCATATATTATGCCTTCTGCCAGCTTTGTTATTGTTTTCAGTTTTCCATCTGTGTGTTTACTCTGAGTTGCAAAGAAAAATATCCTCCCATTTGCCAATACTGAAGAGTAAGAACATCAATAAACTAGCATTTTTTCCTCCTGCCTCCAGAGCCAGCTGCATGAATCCTGAGGGAGCCAGATCACTATAACACCTCAACATGAAATCTAACAACCTGTCACCTGAGCCTCTAGGGACACAGGTGCCTCTGGGTCCTTTAACCCTTGGACCCTGACCTCTGCTCATGAGCAGGGCCTTCGATGTTGTCGCAGCCACCTGGCAGGCTGCTCAGGAGCTGCAGAGGTGAGGTCTCAGGGCAGCTCTGTCTCTCTGGAGAGGCTCAGGGGAACCAGGTGTCCTGAAGGTGCAGGGAGTCCCAGTCCCAGCTCTGTCTGCCCAGCAGCCGAGTGTAAGGAGGTGACCCTGCAGGGAAGCTGTAAGACTGTGGCACAGCTCACATGGTCCCCAGGGAAAACTGAGTTGTTCAATTCATCTACATGAAAATCTGCCTTAGATGCTATTAGCAGGAGCATTTGCAGTACAACACAAGAAGATTCACCATAGTCGAAGATTCACCTAAGCCTTCTTTTGGAAAATGGATTGGGGAAAGGACATGGGGTGGGAGAACAGTTAGTATAATTTTTCTGGTTTCTTCATCCTCTTTAAAGCAAATAGATGGAAATGCAATGTGAGCATCCTCTTCAGTGGAAGCTTATCATTTCAGGAATCACAGGCTAACAAAAAAAGACTAGACCAGAAAGATACACCTTTTTTTTAATTTTTCTTTGACAACTGGTAAGGATCTAGCAGTGAAAAGATTGAAAACTACTGCTATTGTGTCAGTCAACTGTGTCTTACCTTGAAAAGAGATTCCCAAGATTTTCTGAATTGATTCTCATACTCATTGCCTTCACCTCTGCTTACTTTTCACCCCCTCAAAATGTTACTCATCCATCAAGTCTCCTTGCCCACATTCATTTTCTGACATAGCAGCTTGCCTTTTCTGTCCTCCCCTCTCCCACCTCCTTACCCCACTGAATGCAAGGGCCCACAGAGTGTCTCTAATGGAGCAAAAGCACATGAGGTGTTACTGCTCTGAATAGCTCTGTCCTTCAGGGTGATTGTAAGGGCAGAAAGGGACTGAACCCATAGCCCTGGGATGACACAAGAGAGGATAAACTTCAGAAAGAGGTCATGGTTTGGTTTTCCATCAGATCAGCAAGGGCATGTCTACTGTTCATTTTAGTTTAGGTGTTCTTCAACTAGCTTTAATCTAATTAGTTCAATAGAGTGGTGGTGATGTAGTATTATTATCTGAGGAATTACCCATAGAGCTTGTGTTTCCCTTCTGTGCAGTGTAGCACCCAGTCTTTGAAGAGATTGTTCCCACACTCAGTAACAACTAACTACATAATGTCTCATCCAAAAATGCTGCAAGGGTAACAGCTTTTGAAGATCAATGATTTTATCTTCTTAACTAAAGTAAATCTGCTACTTATATTTACTTCTCAAAGCCCCGTGTGCCTGGCAAGCCTCACTGCAAGTGAAGGCTCTTGTGCAGCATCAGTGTCTGAAAACCCAAAAAGCTGCCATGAAATTGCAATAGGATTCAGAGAGTGATAATATCGAGTGTAACTCTAAAATCTGGTGTGGATCTAATCGGGGAAAAAATATCACATAAGGAAGTCAGACGTGGTAGAGTCTTGCCTGTTGCATAAACCGGAGTGTTTGGTGACTAACTAATGCAAGAAGAATTAGCACAGACAGTTCAGTAAGAACATGGAAAGCTGGCCTGCCATATTCCAAGATGTGTTCAAGTATGGATCTAGAAAGGACTTAATGCGACTTTCTAGTCCTCCCCCTGTACTGCTAAAGTATCAAGCATGCTTGTCTCCTCCCTGCCAGATGCTTCCTTCAATTTCTCTGCAGACTCCCTAAGCAGCATTCTCCAGTTTAGACTGACCTGCAACCACAGGCTGTAATAATTACTGCCTGTGTCTTAGGTATGATCCTCCTGTTACTGTAGACCAGAATAAGATCTGACCTTTTTTTTCCCAGCACTTTCACCATGTTAGCCCTTGCTGAGTGTGATTACTTGGGTGTTTTCATGCCAACTGCTGCTTGACTGGTTTGCCCCCATTAAGTACTTGTGTCTTTGGTTTCTCTTTTTTAAATGTAGCATTTTACACACCTTTACTGAACTTCTTGCCAACCTTCTCCTCAATTTGTTATGATGTTTTGAATTGTTTCCCCATTTTCTGCAGTACTTTCAGTCCTCTTTTCTGATCCCCAGACTTAAAAGTCAATGTTATATGATATAGATATTAGTTTATCCACCAGTGTTAAGAACAATGTTGAATATGACCAGGACTCACCACTAAAGGATATTGCTTTAATTGTCCTGCCAATTTTGCTGTTATCCAGTATATGCCGTTTGGCCATGAACACACTATTGCAACCAAGTTCACAACAGCCATGTAAACAACTGGATATTCCTAAAAGTATTGCTGCTGCTCACCCTGCTTCAAGATGCCTTTTGTCATGTTGTATGAATTTCTAGGAACACAAATCTACTGTCAGTACTTTAATTTCATTTCTATAACCACATTTGTAAGTTGTCATCTCCACATACGAAGCCATGAATTTGTTGACCTAGATTTGTCTTTTGTCATATAATTTCAGAAACTCTCTGATGCTGTCATCTATTGTATATTCTGACCATATCTTATTCAAAAGATAAGTTATCTTTTAAAGAAGGAGCACGAACAGCTTTGACATGGTTTATACTTACCACCTTATTATCTTCAAAATGTTTCTTCATTTGTTGCTTGATCATTTTTGCTAGTAAATTTCCAGGTATCAAGTTAAGGTGACTGTTCTATTTTGATTCTTCTTTCCCAAATTTTTAAACATGGCTGTTATGTGTGTCCTCCTCCAGGCATCTGGTACTTTTCTGGGTTCTCACAGATAACTTCTAGTTGTTCAAAGATGGCTTGTGTCGGGACTTTCAGATGCTCTGCTTTTGAATCCATTCATTTTTTCTAAATATTTTAAGTAGCATTCCTATTTTTTTGCAAAACTTCATTTCTACATCTCCAGGCAGAATTTAGAAGAATGAAGCAAAAAGTCATTGAATACTTTATTCTTTCCTAGTGTATTTTTTATTTTTACTTATCTTCTTAAGTGACAGATCTATAAATTGTGTGTGTGTTTTTCCTATTTTTAATTCAACTATACTTAAAGAAACTTATTTTGCTATTTTTCCAGAACAGGTGGCTGAAGTGGAGTTGGTCCCTGGACAGGTCTGAAATACTGTGTCCACAGTGCCAAATACCAATGCTGGTACAAAACAGCTGAGTATAGTAATGTCTCACACCATCACCATTGACAACCCCATTTTCTCAATAGAGCCAGTTTCAGTGAATTTTGGCATCTTCAGTTTCAGAGAATTTCCAGTTACTGAAGTTAATCTATGTCAGTGTTTAAGTATTAATTAAAGTTAAAGCTTAACTGTAGGCACATATATAACTCAAGAATGAACAGAGGGAATGTTAACTGTAGTTTTGTGGTAAGAGCATTCGACTGGCATTAGTGGTAGGAAACATCATCTTCTGTATTCACTACATTTTCTTTTCCTATTTTATGTCTGGAACATGGAAAACATAAAAGCAGTTCTTAGAAGTGGCATGTAGGTGTATAGATTAAGAACTCTCTTCAAACACAAGAAAAAGACGTTACCTTCACAATTTTGCTTTTTACTAAGCTTTATACAGATAGAAATATGGTCTTCAGTGGAGCAAGTGCAAATTTATATGATATTAAAAAGAAAATTATTTGGGATTTTTGTGATACAAAGAGAGAATTATTCATGGTTATACATAATGATAGTCTTTGATTCTTGAAGAAGTAAGGAGCAGGGTCAGGAGAACTGCTACCTTGGACTTCCAGAGGGCAGACTTTAGCCTGTTTAGGAGCCTGGTTGACAGAATCCCTTGGGAGGAAGTCCTGAAGGGCAAAGGAGTCCAGGAAGACTGGATGTTCTGCAAGAAAGAAATCTTAAAGGCACAGGAGCAGGCCATCCCCATGTGCCAAAAGACAAGCTGGCAGGGGAGAAGACCAGCCTGACTGAACAGAGAGCTTTGGCTGGATATCAGGAAAAAAAGAAGTTTATGACCTTTGGAAGAAGGGGCAGAAAACTCAGGAGGACTACAAGGATGTCGTGAGGTTATGCAGGGAGAAAAAATTAGAAGGGCCAAAGCCCAACTAGAACTTAAACTGGCTTCTGCCATGAAAGACAATTAAAAATGTTTCAATAAATACATTAGCAACAAAAGGAGGGCTAAGGGAAATCTCTATCCTTTACTGGATGCGGGGGGAAACATAGTGACACAGGATGAAAAAAAGGCTGAGGTACTTAATGCCTTCTTTGGCTCAGTCTTTAATAGTAAGACCAGTTGTTTTTCCGGGTACCCAGCCCCCTGAGCTGGAAGACAGGGACAGGGAGCAGAATGAAGACCCCATAATCCAAGGGGAAATGGCTCACGACCTTCTACACCACTTAGACACACACAAGTCTATGGGGCCAGATGGGATCCACCCAGGGATACAGAGGAAGCTGGTGGAAGTTCTCACCAAGCCACTTTCAATCATTTATCAGCAGTCACAGTTAACTGGGGAGGTCCCAGCTGACTGGAGGTTAGCAAATGTGATGCCCATCTACAAGAAGAGCCAGAAGGAGGATCCAGGGAACTACAGACCTGTCAGTCTGAACTCGGTGCTGGGAAGGGTTATGGAGCAGATCATCTTGAGTGCCATCATGCAGCAGGTACAGGACAAGCAGGTGATCAGGCCCAGTCAGTATGCATTTATGAAAGGCAGATCCTGCTTAACTAAACTGATCTCCTTCTATGACAAGGTGACCCGCTTAGTGGATGAGGGAAAGGCTACAGATATTGTCTACCTAGGCTTTAGTAAAGCCTTTGACACCATTTCCCACCACATTCTCCTGGAGAAACTGGCTGCTCATGGCTTGGACGCATGTACTCTTTGCTGGGTAAAAAACTGGCTGGATGGCTGAGCCCAAAGAGTGTTAGTGAATGGAGTTAAATCCAGTTGGCAGCCAGTCACAAGTGCTGTTCTCCGGGGCTCAGTATTGGGGCCAGTTCTGTTTAATAGCTTTATCAATAATCTGGACAAGGCAATTGAGTGCACCCTCAGTAAATTTGCAGATGACACCAAGCTGGGTGGGAGTGTTGATCTGCTTGAGGGTAGGAAGGCTCTACAGAGGGATCTGGACAGGCTGGATCCATGGGCTGAGGCCAACTGTATGAGGTTCAACAAGGCTAAATGTCAGGTCCTGCACATGGGTCAAAACAATCCCATGCAATGCTACAGGCTTGGGGAAGAGTGACTGGAAAGCTGCCCAGTGGAAAAGGACCTGGGGGTGTTGATTAACAGCCACCTGAATGTGATCCAGCAGTGTGCCCAGGTGGCCAAGAAGGCCAGTAGCATCCTGGCTTGTATCAGAAATAGTGTGGTCAGCAGGACGAGGGAAGTGATTGTCCCCCTGTACTTGGCACTGGTGAGGCCACACCTTAGGTTGTGAAGCATTGGAACAGGCTTTTCTAAAATAAACAATTCTATGATTCTATAACTCAGCACTTCGCAGGTCACACCTTGAGTAATATGTCCAGTTCTGGTCATCAGAATTCAGGAAAGACACAGACAGACTGGAGGGAGTCCAAAGGAGGGCCACAAAGATGAGAAGGCTCAGGGAGGACCTCATCACCCAACACTTAAGAGGCAGCTACAAAGAGGATTGAGCTCTCTATTCACAAGGAGC